>NC_133662.1:45738922-46027593 GCF_037893015.1 Macrotis lagotis | reverse complement strand
ATCTTCCAAATACCCTCCAAATAGTTGGAACTTATTGTCATTTATTTTCAGCATGAAAACATTAATTTATAACTTATTTCATTCTGTATTAATCTGGTAATCTTGCATGATTTTGTTTCCTTTCTATCTCTGTTTGTCTTCGCTTTCCTACTTTCCTTCATTCCTTCCCTTTTTTTCTTTTTTGGAAGTTTGTCTGTTAAAGGTCTATCAATTTTAACCAAAATGTGAGAAAATCCATAGTGTTGTTAAAGTTTCACCCTTTTGGGGGATAGCTAGGTGGTGCAGTGGCTGGAGCAACAGCATTAGAGTCAGGAGAACCTGAGTTCAAATCCAGCCTCAGACACTTTATAGTTATTAGAGATACTTAATAATAACCTAGTTGTGTCACTTAACTCCATTCCCTTGTAAAGATAAAAAAAGCTCACCTTTTTTCACAAAGGAAATAAATAGGAATACTTAGAACATAATTTATCCTATTAGGTGTCCAAATTTTATTTTCACCATTTTTATAATACATTTTAAATTTCCTTCTTATGAATGTTTTATTTTTGGACTCTTCAAACTTACATTTTTTTTAACAAGTGATTTATTTTTTCCTGGCTGATTAAATTTTGATATTAAGGGTCTGAAACTAAGTAACTACCTTTCTGGGTGAGTTAAAATAGGTATTCTACTATGTTGGCATCTTTTGGATTTTTTTAAACTTAATTTTACTCTCTGTTTTCAATATCTTCAATTCATCTCTCTGTATACATTATTGTTTCTAACTGACATGTCTTCATATATAATAAGCCACTATGCTTTTTGTTCTTTTTAAATTTGTATTTTATTTTTTTTCAAATTACCTGCAAAAAGTTTTCAACATTCATTATTTTGCAGACTTTTGAGTTCCACATTTTTCTACCTTCCTTTCCTCCTCCCTCCCCATAGTAGTAAATAATCTGATATAGGTTGTAGATTTGCAATCATGGCTAACATTTTTGTATATTAGTTATGTTGTGAAAGAAGATTAGAACTAAAGGGAAAAATAGAATGGAAAAAAAAACCTAAAAGAAGTTCTAAAAACTTAACACAGTATGCTTTGTTCTCCTTTTAGAATCCACCCCCCCCCTTGGATTTAGACGGCATTTTCCATGACAAATCTTTTAGAATTGTTCTTTATGACTGCATGACTGAGAGAAACTGAGTCCATAATATCTGATCATCTTGCAATGTTACTGTTAATGGTATTGCTCACTTCATTCAGCATTAGTTCTTGCAAGACTTTCATGGCTTTTCTGAAGTCTGCTTGCTCATAATTTCTTTTTTTCCCCAAACAATCAACATTTATTTTGAGTTTTTTGAGTTTTATAATTTTCCCCCTATTCTTGTTTCCCTCCCCCCACTCCCCACAGAAGGCAATCTGTTAGCCTTTGCTTTGTTTCCATGGTATACCTTGGTATAAGTTGAATGTGATGATAGAGATATCATATCCTTAAGGAAGAAAAATAAAGTATTAGAAATAGCAAAATTAAATAATGATAATGGTCCCCCCCCAAAAAAAAATTGAAGGTGATAGTCTTTGGTCTTTGTTCAAATTCCACACTTCTTTCTCTGGATACAGAAGATATTCTTCATTGCAGATAGCCCAAAATTGTCCCTGTTCTTGCACTGCTGGAATGAGCAAGCCCATCAAAGTCGATCAACACCCCGATGTTGCTGTTAGGGTGTACAATGTTTTTCTAGTTCTTCTCACCTCACTCAGCATCAGCATACAAATCCTTCCACATCCCTCTTGGTTTCTAATAGAACAATAGTGTTCTATCACACACATATACCACAATTTGTTAAGCCATTCCCCAATTGAAGGACCTTCACTTAATTTCCAATACTTTATCACCACAAACAGGACTGCTATGAATATTTTAGTACAAGTGATGTTTTTACCCTTTTTCATAACTCTTCAGGGTATAGACCCAAAAGTAGTATTTTGGAACAAAGGATATAAACATTTTTGTTGCCCCTTGAGCATAATTGCAAATTGCTCACCAGAAAGGTTAGATGAGATTACAGCTCCACCAACAGTGTATTCATGTCCCAAATTTCCCTCATCCCTTCCAACATTGATCATTTTCCTTTCCTGTCATATTGACCAGTCTGAGAGGTGTGAGGTGGTACCTCAGAGATGTTTTAATGTGCATTTAGCTAATAAGTAGTGATTTTGAGCAATTTTTCATATGACTATGGATCACTTTGGTTTCCTCATCTGGAAATTTCCTTTGTAGATCCTTTGACCATTTGTCAATTGGGGAATGGCTTTTTTTTTGAAAATTTGATTCAGTTCTCTGTATATTTTAGAAATGAGTCGTTTGTCAGAAATACTAGTTCTAATTTTTTTTTCAAATTTACTACATTTCTTTTGACCTTGGTTACAGTGGTTTTGACTGTGCAAAAGTTTTTTAATTTAATGTAATCAAAATTATTTAGTTTGCTTTTAATGAGGCTCTCCATCTCTTCCTTGGTCATAAATTGTTTCCCTTTCCATAGATCTGAGAGGTAAACTGTTCGTTGATATCCTAGTTTGCTTATAATATTGTCTTTTATGTCTAAATCCTGTCCCCATTTAGAGCTTAACCCATTAAAGTGTGTGAGATGCTGGTCTAATCCAAGTTTCTTTTATACTAACTCCCAATTTTCCCAACAGTTTTTATTGAAGAGAGAGTTTTTCTCCCAATAGCTGGACACTTTGGGTTTGTCAAACAGCAGATTACTATAATCATTTCCTGCTATTACACCTAGCCTATTCCACTAATCCACCACTCTATTTCTTTGCCAGTACCAGACAGTTTTGATGATTGATGCTTTATAATATAATTTAAGATCAGGCAAGGCTAAGCCACATTCTTTTGCATTTTTCCATTAATTTTTGACTTTTTATTTCCTTACAATAATTTACTTACAGCTTTTTTTCTAACTCATTAAAATATTTTTTTTGGAATTTTTATTGGTAGGGCACTAAACAGGTAATTTAGTTTTGGTAGAATTGTCACTTTTATTATATTAACTCTATGCCTCCATGAGCAGTTAATGTTTGCCAGTTATTTAAATCTGATTTAATTTGTGTGTGAAGTGTTTTATAATTGTTTTCATAAAGTTCCTGAGTCTGCCTTGGCAAATAGACTCCCAGGTATTTTATATTGTTTGATTTTATTTTGAATGGGATTTCTCTTTCTAGCTCTTTTTTGTTGTATCTTGCTAGTCATATATAGAAATGTTGAGGATTTATGAGGGCTTATTTAATATCCTGTGACTTTACTTAAGTTGCTCATTATTTCTAGTAGTTTTTAGATGATTTTTTGGGATTCACTAGGTATACTATCATGTCATCTGCAAAGAGTAAGAGTTTTGTCTCTTCCTTCCTTATTCTAATTCCTTCAATTTCTTTTTCTTCTCTTATTGCTGAAACTAACATTTCCAATACAATAATAAATACTTGTTTCACCCCTGATCTTATTGGAATGCCTCTAGACTATTCCTGTTGCATATAATGCTTGTTGATGTTTTCAGATAGATACTGCTTATTATTCTAAGGAACAATCCATTTATTCTTACAATATTTAGTATTTTTAGTAGGAATGGGTGCTGTATTTTGTCAAAAGCTTTTTCAGCATCTATTGATATAATCAAATGATTTCTGATAGCTTTGTTACTGATATAATTCATTATACTAACAGTTTTCCTAATATTGAACCAACCCTGCATTCCTGGGACAAACCCTTCTTGATCATAATGTATTATCCTGATGATAACTTACTGCAAACATTTTGCTAAAATTTTATTTAAGATTTTTTACAAGTATATTCAGCAGGGAAATTGGTCTATAATTTTTTTCTCTGTTTTAACTCTTCCTGGATTAAGTATCAGCACCATATTGGTGTCATAGAAAGAGTTAGGCAGAGTTCTGTCTTCATCTATTTTTCCAAAGAGTTTATATAAAATTGGAACCAATTGTTCTTAAATGTTTGATAGAATTCACTTCTGAATCCATCTGGTCCTGGAGATTTTTTCTTAGGGAGTTCAATAATGACTTGTTGAATTTCTTTTTCTGAGATAGGGTAATTTAGGTAATAATTTTTCTCTTCATTTAATCTGTGCAATTTATATTTATGTAAATATCCATCCATTTCACATAGATTTCAAAGTTATTGGCATAGAGTTGTGCAAAATAAATCCAAATTATTAGTTTAATTTCCTCCTCATTGGTGGTGCATTTGCCTTTTTCATTTATTATACTAGCAATTTTATTTTCTTCTTTTTTTAAAACCAAATTGATGAGAGATCAATTTTTTTGTTTTTTTCATAAACCAACTCCATTTTATATATGAGTTCAATAGTTTTCTCGCTTTTGATTCTCTTAATTTCTCCTTTAATTTAGTGAATTTCTAATTTGGTATTTAATTGGGGGGGCTTTTAATTTGTTCTTTCACTAATTTTTTAGTTGAGTATTTAGTTCATTGACTTCCTCTTTCTCTAATTTATTCATATAAGCATTTAAAATAATATACCCCCTGATTACTACCTTGAGTGAATCCCATAGGTTTTCATATGTTTTTTCATTATTGTCATTATCTAGGATGAAATAATTAATACTTTCTATAATTTGTTGTTTGATCCACTCATTCTTTAAAATGAGGTTATTTAGTTTCCTATTAATTCTGCCTCTATCTTTCCCTGGCCCAATATTGCATATGATTTTTTTCATATTGCATATGATATTTTCACTATTTCTTCCTTTCTACAGTTGATCATTAGGTTTTTATGCCCTAGTACATGGTCAATTTTTCTGTAAATGCCATGTACTACAGAAAAAAAAGTGTTTTCCTTTCTATCCCCATTCAATTTCCCCATAAGTCTACCATATCTAAGTTTTCTAATAATCTGTTTACCTCCTTAAGTTCCTTCTTGTTTATTTTATGATTAGGTTTGTCTAAATCTGAGAGTGGGAGATTGAGGTCTCCCACTAGTAGAGTTTTGCTGTCTGTGTCTTCCTGTAGCATTTTCAACTTCTTCTCTATGAATTTGGATGCTATATCATTAGGTACCTGCATATTTAGTATTGAAATTACTTTGTCTATGGTACCTGTTAGGAGGATATAGTTTCCTTCCTTATCTCTTTTAATGCTATCTATTTTTGCAGCTGCTTTGTCTGAGATAAGGATTACAACCCCTCTGCTTTAAATGAGTTTCTTATAATCAGCATATAGTAGGATTCTGCTTTTTAATCCACTCTGCTATTCACTTACATTTTAAGGGAGACTTCCTCCCATTCACATTCAAAGTTATAATTACTAACTCTTTATTGCCCACCATGCTATCTTCCCTATGTTTGTATTTTCCCTTTCCCCCCTTTATCCATATTTCCCAGTATTTTGTTTCTGAGTACTGCCACCATCAGTGAGTTTACCCTCCTATATCAACCCCTCCCCTTTCTTTCCCCTTTTCCCCTTCCCTTCCTTCTATTAGTTCTCCTTTTCTCCCCTTCCCATCCCCCCTCCTTTTTTCCCTTTTAATACTTGAAAGGTAAGATAAGTTTCTTAACTTAACTGAGTGCATGTAAGTTCACTTTAAGCAAGACTGATGAGAAGATTCTCCTCTATTGCAATAGGTCTTTTGTACCTCTCAATGTAATGTGATTTACCCCATTCAATCTCCTCCATCCTCCCTTCTCATTACTGTCCCCCTTTTTAAGGAGGTATTGTTTTTAAATCATTCTGAGTCACAGAAAAGTTATGTGCTCATCAATTCTGGCTAAGTATATTCTCTCTAATAGAGTTAACATTCTTGAGAGTTATTAGAGTCTTTTACTCAGGTAGGGATATAGCCAGTTTCATCTTATTGGATAGCAGTTTCACAGATGAGTCATAACTGTACATCACTTCTAGCTAAGCATGTTCTCTCTAATAGAGTTACAATTCTCAAGAATTATGAGAATCCTTCTCCCATGTGGGGATATAGCCAGTTTCATTTTATTGGATAGCAGTTTTTTTTACCCCCTCCCTTTATTTTTTTACCTATTCATGTGTCTCTTGAGCCTCCTGTTTTCTGTCCAAATTCTCTATTTAGCTGGGATCTTTTCATCAGGAAATGTTGGAAGTTTCTCAGCTCATTAAATGTCCATCTTTTCTGCTGAAAGAGAAGGCTCAGTTTTGCCAGATAGTGGATTCTTGGCTGCATTCCAAGCTCCCTTGCTCTTTGGAATATCTCATTCCAGGACCTTCATTCCCTTAATGTTCATGCAGCCAGCTTCTGCATAATCCTTACTGTGGCTCCTTGGTATTTAATTTTTTTCTTTCTGACTGCTTGTAGAATTTTCTCTTTTATCTAATAGTTCTGGAATTTGGACACAACATTTCTTGGTGTTTTCATTTTAGGATCTCTTTCCAGAGGGAATCAATGTATTCTTTCAATAACTATTTTGCCCTCTGGTTCCTTGATATCAGGGCAGTTTCCATCACTAAATCCTGTAATATTAAGTTCAGGCTTTTTTTCTCTTCAATGTTTTCGGGAAGTCTCTTATTTCTCAAGTTGTCCTTTCTCGATCAGTTCTTGAGGTCAATGGTTTTGCTGATGAGGTATTTTACATTTTCTTCTATTTTTTTTTAGATCTTTTGGTTTTGTTTAACAGAATCTTGTCTCATGAAGTCATTAGTTTCCACAGATTCCATTCTTTTTTTTTTTTGGAGAAGAATTTTTTACATTTACATTTTTCAACTCCTTTTCCAATTGGTTAATTCTATTTTTGAAGGAGTTTTCCATTTGCCCAAGTGTAGTTTGTCCAATTGAGGATCTGAGAGAATTATTCTCATTTTGTATTTGTCCAATTGTATTTTCCAATGTTTTGTTTTCTTTTTGCTAGATGTTAATTTTCTCTTGAGTTTCTTTTCCCAACTTTTTCTATGACTTTTAAACTTCTTCCTGATTTTTTCAAGGAAGTCTTTCTTGGCTGGCAAACCAATTCATATTCTCCTCAGAAATGCTAGATCTCTCTGGGTTAGAATCTGGTACTAAGTATTTCTTCATGGGTCCCCGTTTTCACTAGCTTTTCTTTATTTTTCTAAGATCTTGTGTTCGGGTAGGGGCTGGCTCTCAGAGGTTTGCTTTTGAAGATCTCTAGATGCTTCTTTCACTTGGATTAGTAGTTCCAATGGTTGTCCAGTAAGGGGTGCTGGTTGCTTTTTCTGGAGTGATTGAAACCCTCTCCCAATTCTGGAGGGAGTGAGGAGGGGGTTAGGAGGGGAAGCTGGGTCTGAGTTGACCTTGAACAATGTGCTGGAAGCCAATCTCTCTTTCAGCTAAGTGTGCTCTGTAGGCCACACCTGTGCCTAATGGGGTGGGGAGGCAGGGGGAGGGGTGGCTACTGTTTATTCCTGGAAGAATGCTCCAAAAGTATGGAGTTCAGGTTCCACACCAAACTGGAGGATTTTCAGATATGCAGACCTCCCCTCCCCCTGGAGGTGGGATAAAGTTGGTTCTCAACTCACCTCTCACCAAAGTCTCTGTGGTTAATGCAGGTCCTTTGGCTCCCCCACCCCCAGCTGCTGTCCCTGCACAGAACCCTCTGGTCTCCTTTTTCAGTTCACCCATGGTCTGCTGAGACAGACCTATTTGGTAGGTGTTCTTCTCCTAGCTTCTTTTTTCTGGGTTTTGTTGATCGAGTTTCTGTTAAGAGGTTTCTTTCATGTTATTTTTAAGGGGACACATGGAGCACTTAACACAGTGCCTGTCTTCTTTCAACCATCTTCCATAATTTCTTAATGGAACAATAATACTCCGTAACATTCATACACTGTTTTTTTTTTATCCATTTCCCAAATGATGGGAATTCCCAGGTCTTTGACATTATAACAAGATTTGCTATAAATATTTTTATACAAGTAGCACTTTCCCCTTTTTTATGGTCTCGTTGGGATATAGACATAATAGTAGTATTGCTGGATCAGAGGGTTTGCACAGTTTTATTGCCCTTTGGGCATAATTTTAAATTCCTCTCCAGATGGTTGTAACAGTTCACAATTCCATTAAAAATGCATTAGTGTTCCAATTTACCCACATGTTCTGTGTAGTGATTAATCTCCTTTTTGTCATTTTATCCAATCTGATAGGTATGAGGTACCTCAAAATTGTTTTATTTTGCGTTTCTCTAATCAATAGTGGTTTAGAGCATTTTTTATGTCTATAGATAACTTTATTTTTTTAATCTTGCAAACTACTTGTTCATATCCATTGTCCCTTATCAACTGGAGAATGACTTGTATTCCTATAAATTTGACTCAATTCTCTCTCTCTCTCTCTCTCTCTCTTTCTCTCTCTGTTTATATATATATATATATATATATATATATATATATATATATATATATATATAATATATTAGAAATGAATTCTTTATCAGAAACTCTAGCTGTGAAAATTTGTTTCCTAGCTTTATGTATTTCATCTGATCTAGGGTGCATTGGTTATATTTATGCAAAAGTGTTTCAATTTAACATAATCAAAATTATCCATTTTTCAGTTTATAAGTTTTTCTGTCTCATTTGTTCATAATCTTCCCTCTCCATATATCAGATCTATAAATTATACCTTGTTCTCCTAATTAATTTATGGCTACATCCTTTATGTCTAAATTCTGTACCCATTTCAATGTTATCTTAATATAAGGTGTGAGATGCTAGACTGTATTCCAGTTTTCCCAGAAGTTTTTATCAAATAATGACTTCTTATTCTGGAAGCTGGACTCTTTGGGTTTATCAAATAGTAGATCACATAGTTTTTACTGATGTTTCTTATCTATTCCACTGATCCACTTTTCTATTTCTTTGTCCGTATCAGTTTTCATAACTGCCCCTTTGTAACATAGTTGTAGATATGGTATGACGAAGTCAGCTTCATTTGCACGTTTTTCATTAATTCCCTTGATATTCTTGACATTTTTTTTTCTCTAGATGAATTTTGTTTCTATTTTTCCCAGCATTATAAAATAATGGTTTGGTAGTTTGATTGGTATGGCACAGAATATGTAATTTAATTTAGAAAGAATTATCATTTTCATTACATTAGCCCAGCCTACCTATGAGCAATTGATATTTCTCCAATTATTTAGAGATGACTTTTATTTTTGTTAAAAATGTTTCACAATTGTGTTCATATAAATGCTGGCTTTGGTAACAAACTATTCTTATTACAGATATAGAGAGTAGTTCTTGGAGGAGTTAAGTAACTTGTTAACTAATGCTTTCTCCTTTCATGTTGCCTTAATTTGTTTTTTATATGTATCTAATTATTAGATATTGTACTTCCCTATTCCTGTTTTTAATTCTTTGAGGAGGGGCACAATTTGATTTTGTTTTTACATTTTTTATTTCCCAGCATTTGGCACAATATCCAGTACATAATAAGCATTAATAAATACGCCATGACTGAAGGGCTAAATTTTTTCTCTTGTGTATCCTCTATTCTCTTTTTCAATGAAACCATTACTTTATTTGCATTTTACAACACACACATGAAGCTGTTTATTTCCCTTTTGACATTCTTCAAGACATGTAAGATTTATCCATACATCTTGTTTTAATTCCATATTGAATTTCTAAACCTCTCTGAAAGATTTCTTGGTTGGTTTTGCTGCTTTTGTCTTCTGAAACTCTACCAAAGTATCATTCCTTTCTTCTGGATATTTCTTCTGTTTTCATATATTTACTTATTCCATACTTCTTACTGTTTGGGCCCCAATTTTACTTACTCATTTTTTTTCTAATTTATGTTTTCCTCTGCTATTTTCTCTTTGAGGATTTATTTTTCCTTTTTTGTCTCTTTCTCAGTCTCCATCTCTCTCTCTCTCTCTCTCTCTCTCTCTCTCTCTCTCCTTTTCCCCCTCTCCCCTTTCTCTTTCTCTGTTATTATTTTTCTTAATATTACTCACTGATTGGTTTTGTTGTAATAAATGAGAACTTGATTTTAAAGCAAGAATCATCTTTCTACACGTTTTTACATCCTTCACTTCTATGTATGATTCCTTTTCACATTTCTTTAAAGCTTTCTAGTAGTTTTCAATTGTCTTAGTGATAAATTCCAGAATTTTTAGTTTATGGTTCAGAAACTTTTTTTACAGTGTGCCTAGACTACATCAATTAATCTACCCTTCTCCTAAATCTTAGCATATATTCTTATCTTAGGTAAATCTATTCAAATTCACCATGTAGCTTTTCCACAGTATTTCTACAATTTGAAAAAACCCTTTCTTCTTCCACACAACAAGATATCAATATTTCTTACTATTTAAACACTCTCAAGAGTCTATATCTTTTAAATAGCCTTCCAGGACTGATAAGAAAAGGTGTGACTCTTCAGTTTGTCTGGTCCAGTCTGGAAGTGCAACTCCCATAACTATACTCCTTAAACATCAATCCAATTATGTACTTCCCCATTGCCTTTCTACCCTTAATTGATATTGAAAGCTAAATCTGTAAATGAAATGCAACTTCAAAGAGCTGAAGTATAAGGAATTTTAACATAGAAAATAATCTGACAGTTTTGCAGCTTCAAGCAATTAAGGACATGATTGAAAAGCTAGTGACAGGTGATTTTATTAATATTTTTCAAAGATCAAAAAATTGTTGCATTTCTTTCTTCAAGAAACAGTCAGCAGTTTTAAGGGTGAAGACAAGATCGCTGCATGAAGGCAGCATTTCCCGGAAACTCCTTCCCCCCAAAACTCCAAAAGCTGTCAAATTATGACTACTCAAAACTTAGAGGGGCAGAACCCACAGAAAGACTGAGTGATGCATTTTCCCTGTCCAAGATAACTTAGAAGTTCCTTGGGAAAGGTGTATTTCACCAGGACTGGGAGTTGGAAAAAAGCCCCAGCTGCAGCCCAGCCCAGCCCAGCCCAGCCCAGCCCAGCCCAGCCCAACCCAGCCCAGGGATCATCAGAGCAGCTTGAAAGGGCCGTGAGAGAATTCTGCTCCACCAGAATGAGTGTGGAGTGAGGAGCACAAGCCTGCAGAACCTACAGCAAGAATGGGGGAAACCAGCTTGCACCTCCAGAGCACAGTCCTCAGATGGTAAGGGAGTCAGGTGAGACTGCAGAAATCTCTCTGCTTTCCATGGGGCAGGACTCTGCTGTTTGCCCACACTCAGGTTGCAGTTTGGCCTTTCATACTAAGATAGCAGGGATCCTCCTCACAGCTCCAGGGCATAGGGGACAGCCTGTGGTCATCAAAGTGCAGGCAAGAGACCTGAGAGGAATAAAGGTCCCAGTGGGGTGTCCCAAAAAAACACCCATTTATAAGAGCTGTTAGAAGGAGCATATATAGACAGGGCACAGGAGGGAGAAGAATATAATGGTATAATATCGTAAAAAGATGGAGTCAATGAGTGATAAAGGGAAGTACTGGGAGGAAGAGAAAGGAGAGGAAGGAGTTAAGATAGTTCACATAGGAGATAAGAAAAAGCTTTTGCAATGGAATGGAATGGGGGAAGGCAAAGGGGAATGAGTGAATATTCTTTCTCATCAGAAATGGATCAGAGAGGAAATAACCTAGAGAGGTTACCCTAGAGAAAAATGAGAAGAAAGGGATGGGATAAGGGGGAATGGGGGGGTAAAGGGGGAAATAGGTGATAGAAGAAAGGGAAGACTGTGGAAGAGGGTTCTCAGATACAACACACTTTTGTACAGGGGCAGGATGAAAGGAGAGAGAGAGAATAGAATAAATGAGTGTGGGGAGGAATAGAGTGGAGGGAAATACAGCTAGTAATAGCAACTGTGGAAAAAATATTGAAGCAACTTCTCTGGTGGACTTAGGATAAAGCAGGCAACTCACCCCAGAGACAGAGCCACTGGAATCTGAACGTAGACTGAAGTACATTTTTTTTACCTCTCTCTCACTATTCTTGAGGTTTCTCATCTTCTTGGAGGGGGAGGGGGGTTTATATTTACTTTTATAACAAAATTATCATAATAATATAAAATAAATAAACCAAAATTTCTACCAAAAAAACCAATCAGCAATCTCATCTGAAAACTGAATTCTATGATCAAATGAATTAATTTAAAAAATTTATAACTTGAGACATGAGATTTTGAAATTTCTGTAATAGTTTTTTGTATTTATAAATCAAATAAATAAATTATTTTGTGCTTTTCTTATTATGTGATAATTTAAATGATAATTTCTGGGATTTTTAACTACCATTTATATTTAGACACACTTGTATTCCTTGTAATATCTAGCACCAAACGTTGCACATAATATGTGCTTAATTAATGTTTGCTGAATAAATGAAATTTTGTTAAGTTATGGTTAAATTCCTGCTAATTACAGGATCATAAGATGCAAGACCTCATAAGAGCTTATCATCTGCAAACTCCTTATATTTTGTATGAGAATACAAGGGTCTGGAGAAGTTGTTATTTACTCTTGTTCATACTGGTAATTTAGCAAAAGCCAGTTTTCAGTTGACAATTCAACACAGTTTCCACTGCTTCTCCATGCTTCTCTTCTTGGCTTCTCATAGAACATAGTTGTTCAATGTAAATCTGGCATACCACATCTACATAAAATCTAAAGAGGAATTGTGTCTTCTGTGAATAAAACAGGAATGACTAATAGTAGTGAAGGAAACCATTTCATATGACTCCAAAAATGTATATGACTAATAATGTTTCAGCATATATTTTTATCCATTTAGGTAATTTTTACCCCAATGCTACCCAGCTTTTATGCTATCTTGTATGATTTTCTTATTCTCCATTACATTATAATGGAATGAAAGTGCAAATTGCATAGGACATTTTTCCTTTTCTTTTATCTTAGACTGGCATTATATTGAACTCAAGATTTTTTTAGGGTATAGTTGGAGTTAGAAAGAATGAGAAGAGAGGACAAAAAAGCATGGTGAATGTCATAGAGTATATTTCACCCTCAGGGCTTTCATGTGCTATACGTCAAGTCTTATTTACTGAAATGGTCTCTGCATTTCATATATCTAGATTTCCATGTAATAAAAAACTGGAAAATTTAGGGATATTTCTTAAGTATACTATTGGAAGTCTTATTTCTGTCTAGTGTTACTGGACAATTATTTCAAGAGGTGAGAATTGAATGGTAGGTGAACATCAAAGTCTGCTCATCTATCAGGGGGTACAATGGCTGATTCCTCTTTAAAGTGGCATTTTAAGGTTTTAGACATGGTTAGCCCAGAGATGTAGGATTCGAACTAATCAATTGGCATGACTTCCTGAGATATAAGATATAAGAAGATAAGACTGATCAGGTTTTGTGGATTTTTAACTGCAATGATAGTCATTATACCTCTTCAATTATGCATTGTCACCATGTCAGATACATAAGCAAAAGGGAGCCTCATCCCCCCCGAATCAATATTGTATCCTTATTGATCAATTTTATAATTGAGTGAAATCCTATTTGTTAAATATTTTATGCACTGCAAGTATCTCATTGCATTCTAATCCTGATCTATAAGATAGGCTGAAGACAGGCACAACTCATAATAACAACACTCCTAGGCATTCTTATTTTGAATAACAATAATAAACACAATTTAAATCATCTACTCCTTTAAATTCTCTCACAACAATTTCATGAGCAAGTAGTAAGGCATAAAGCAAAATGAAAATTTTACTTATGTGGAAATAGAGATGTTCAAAAATTCCAAAGGACACAATATGACAAACGTGGAAAGTCAAGATCCCAGGAAACTCATATATATACTGATTTCAAACATGTGCTTTACCCACAAGATTTTATCCACAATGTACTTGTACTCAAAACTTTTTTATGTTTTTTTTTTAGTGTTTCCAAGTTGATTTAAACCTCCATGGCCTGCACCAAAGTCTTCCCAATCTTGCACCAAGCCTCACATTTCCAGTCTTATCTCAAACAACTTTCCTTGATGAATGCTATACTCCAGTCACACTGAACTTCTCATCATATAGTTCCCCATTGCATAGAATTATAAAATCATAGATTTAAAACTCAAAAGGATCTTAAAGTTCATTGAATCTAACTTCTGCATTTAGTTAAATACAAAGTTTAGATAAGATTTGGCTCTGTCCTCTCAGAGCTATAGTCCAGTGGCAAGATATAAGATATTGGTTGGTTGTTGTCCTTTGTGTTTGAAGCACAATCTATAAGCATAATTATTTGCAGTAAACTTCTAATTATCCTTATAACCATTTTGAAGATTATTATTATTATGAAGGTGATATTAACTATTTCCAGGCAATTCAAATACTTATTAGGATTATGCTAGGGGAAGACTGAATGCCAAAAATTTTAGGTGAGACTTTCCAGTAAAATATATCAGTAGTCACAATTATTTTGTAGCTACAATATTTATTCACATCATAATTACACTTTCATGTTAATTAAAATATAAATACCAAAGTCAAGCCAAAATCCAATCTAACCACAAATAAAGAAGGTATAGAACAGTTTTTCCTATAAATATGGGTTGACTTGATTTTTTGGAATCTCTTCCAAATCTGAGATTTTCTAATTGCTCAACAACTCTGATTTCATTAGCATAGGAAAGTATTTTAGGGAGGTTATTTGCAGATTCCTTATGGAATATTAGCTATCAATTAATTGTTTACTTATAATAATGTTTTTATTGCATTTATAAAACATAAATTTTGTGCTTTTTCTATGATTTTATATATCACAGTATTAAGAAGTATATAAAATTTAGGATAGTTGAAAGAGGGAGTTAGCTCCAGTCAGAAAATGTCCCTATTTTTAGTGAAGCTGAGAGTTGGCTAACAAACTAAATACCTCAATGCTAGGTAAAAAGTCTCTGACAAACTGAGTCTCATTGCTACTGAAAAATAAAACTGCAGCATGCAGGTTATAGTGATTATAGGAAAATTTTATGCCCTGAGTGTTGTTCCTACCAATATAGAAGATTCCTGTTCTTCATAGGAAGCTTTTATATGATTACATTGGAACATTCCAAAATACCCCCAAATTATCCCTGAAACTCAATCATAAAGTATAAATATCTATAAGAATCAGTTTCACATTCCTCAATTTTAAGATCATTCCTCATTTATCATTTTTGTTCCCATTTTGATGTTCCTCATTTATGTCTATAAGAATGTTCTGTAATTTAGTTTTAGGGTCCTTCTGGTAAATAGGGTATTCTTAGACCCAATTTATTGTCAAATTTCTAGCCAATTTAGATCAATTTAGATCTTTCCCCTCAGTTTCCCATATTGGCAGATTTTGAATAATTACATCCAAATATTCTATGATTTGCAAAGAGGTTGAAATCTGTCCACAATGAAATAGTCATTATTTATCAATTATGATTCTTGAAACAAGATTATGTTGATTCTGAGGTCACTTCATTCTCTATCCTCTTCTCCACACTAACTCTTGTTTCTTTATATGATTGTTATAAATGAGAACACAATAAATTGCAAGATTATTGTTAAGGGGTATGAATTTATCAGTAAATATAAAAATATATATTATATATATAATATGATTAAAAAAGAAGAAAATGTGTGAAATATAAAATGTAACAATTTTACTCCTACCAAATACCTAGAAAAGCATGATATAGTGGCAAAAAATTATACCTCAAAACCCAATTATCTTTTATAAATGAACAGAAGACAATTTCTCACATTACAAATATAGATCTCAAAATATCTTTAAAAATTCATGTAGTAGACTGTATGGAATTTGTAGTTGTGATCTATCTGCAGATGATTCTGAGATGGATATATCTAATTCTAGTGTCTTTTCTGAGCTACAGTACCAACTACCTTTTAGGCATCTTAAACTAGATATCCTATAACCATTTCAAATTCAAAATGTCCAAAACAAGACTAATTATTTTTTCCCCAAAGCCTCTCCTCTTCTGAATTTTCCTATTAAGGTTACCAAATCATTCCCCCTAAATAAGTCAATCTTGAAACCTCAGTTTTATCCCCACATCTTTACTTTCACTAGTCACAAATTTCCACTTTTTTGTCAAATCTTGTCTTTTGACATTAAGGACATTTCTTATGTACTACCACTTTTAATTCATACAATGAGTAGCAGTTCCATATGTCATCACCTCTCAGTGAATAATCTCCCTTCCTCAAGTCTTTCCCTATTCCATTTCAGCCTCTAATCAGAAGCTACAATGATTTTCCTAAAACATATAGCTATTCATATCTTCTTTTCCTCTCCCACTTACAGCTCATTAAACTTCAGTGTTTACCTGTTACCTCCAGGATGAAAAATAAAGTCCGCTGGAATTTAAAGGTCTTCACAATCTGTACGTTTCCATTTTTTGAACATTATACTCTTCACACACTTCGCACTTCTTGCTGTTCTCTTCACCTTACTTCACTGCCCATCTATATGGCTTTTGCACTTGCAAACAACTCTGCTTATAATACTCTTTCTTCTCCACCTTCTAGTTTCTTTGGTATCTTGTAAGTTTCTCTCTTATAGGAAATTCCATTTTCTATAGGGGACCTTTCCTAATCCCGTAGTTGTTAATGATTTTCTGATGATAGTATTTTCTATCTATTTTTATAATCTTGTATTTTCTTCATTATATATGCAGTTCATTAGAATGTGAAGATACTTGAAGACAGGGATATTTTTTTTTACTTTTGTTTGTATCTCTAGAATTTATCATAATATCATAGTATCATAAGTGTCCTTTTGAATACTTGTTTAATTGACTTATTGAAGTTTATAATTGCCCAGACATAACATTAATTCATAAAATATCTGAGGACAATGTTCTTTTATAGATGTAGGCTTTTCAAATTTCTGTGATCTCTAAACTTTGTGGAATTAAAAACTTTCAAAGTATAGAAACCTAGAAAGACAAATCAAAATTATGTGAGAAAAGAATGAGATGCATGCCATTCATTCCTCCATGTCCTCTCTGCTACTGGAGTTGGTCTGAAGAAATTTTCAGTGAGTTCACCTCCTAACACTTTTCTTCATTTAAAAAAGACCTGCTATGTTTCCATGTGAGTGATAATGCATACAATATTAAATATAAAAAAACTATAAATAGCAGTATATCTCCTTATACCTAGACCATTTTCTATCTAACTTCTAGAAAAAATGAAAACAAGATGATCAATAATAATAATAACTTTATTCCCACTAGCCTGACTCTCTTTAATTCTATGCCCAACTTCAATTATTCCTTTGGATATAGGAACTAAAATTTATATCACATTTAACTATGCGCCAAACACTGTGCTAAACTCTTTTACAATTATTTTCTCATATAACAATGCTGAAAGAGGTAAGTACTACTATTATTCCTATAATAAACATGAGGAAACTGAGGTAAATTGACGTTAAGTGACTCGCCCATAGTCACACAGCTAGTAAGTATCTGAGATTGGATTTGAACTCAGGTCTTGCTGATTCCAGATTCATTAGTCTAGTTATTGTACCACTCAGTTTCTTATAGGCTATACTGTTTTAGCCTTTTTTTGGGGGGGCATTATCCTCTCTTCAAGATCTTATTATAATCAAACATTATCCTCTTTGAAGTTAGTTGTACAGATAGCATATGTCAGAGGCAAGCGTTGAACCCTGGTAATCCTAATTATGCAGTACTTTGTTGCCTCCCTGGGAAATTTAGATATGAGCATGCAAAATCCAGCTTCAACTCCTAATATGATCCCAATTATCCTATTTAATTGAGGGTCATAAAAATATTAGACATTTAAAACACTGAAAACAGCATTGTATGCTTTATTTTTCTGCTTTAGCCTAGATAAACAAGGCTCATATTGAGGGAATTCTCATAGCAAAATATTAAAGTCCTTTGAAAATTCATATATGTCTCATTCACTCTGCTAAGTTTGACATATCACAATCAGTTAGGCTGGGTAATATGACAGTCTGACATAATCAGAACCAACGTGCCATTTTAATGCTAGGTAAAGCCTGAAAAATGAAGTGAGAGGCATCATAAAATCATGGCAGGGATGATTAATGATTACCTTTATAAATGTTAATGTATTTTTTTGCTGTAGGATAGCATAACTATGCATGTAACTTTCTATACATATTTACTTGTATATTTACCTGCCTGGAGCAGAAGTTTGGTGGTATATGTCCATTATGGATTAAAATACTGACCTGGTATTTCCAGAGCATAATTAAACATTTTTGGAACAATGAGGGGAGAGAGCTTCATATTTTTGGGGAGCAATAGATTGGGGAGATACTATAGATTACTACTTAAAGAATTTCTCTAGTTTAAATTTATAACATCTAAAATGTTCTCATCCACATGTTCCCCATTTTTGCTGTTGTTAATCAATATGTAGTAATTAAAATCTTCTATGAGTGACATCCATTTTTAGAATCTCATAAAAATAAGACTATGAATTCATGAATATTTTTGGTAAATATATAAGTAACTTAAATGCATTAAACTAAAATAAGACATAAGTGGAAGAGAAATAGCATTTTATTTTTGACTGGTAACATTGGAATGTCAAGTCAGTCAGAGTAACCACATAAGAGGTCATGAAATGAAGAATATAGAATTTATTATTAAGGGAGGAAAAAAACAGAGGAATACTTCAATATGGAATAATATATTGAAGTTCAGGAAGAAAGGTTAGGTTAAGATAGGAATTAATAGGAAACGTAATAATTCATGCAGTTTGTTGATTCTAAGGCATATTAAGACCAATGGAAATAACAGTATCTGAATATATTTCTTTAATATACTGTATAATTTTTCAAAAGTTTTCTTTATATTTAGAAGCAGTGTCCCTGCTATAAGTGTTACTACCCAAAGTCCAAAGAGAGTTTCTAGAACTTGAAGGAGTTCTCAAGAAAAACTGAATAGAGACTGAAGAAATTGGAGCTCTCTCAATATCATTACCTCAAACCTCATTCAGGGTAGGGCAGGCATAACCACAAATTGAGGAGAGAACTGATACTAATAGGCCTTTGGAACATATACCACACACACACACACACACACACACACACACACACACACACAGATTATTTGACTTTTAAAGTCTTCACAATTTAGTTCCAATCTACCTCACCAGTATTATTGAAATCATCTACATGGGAAAAAGTAGATGATTTTAATAATGCTGGTAAGGTAGTTTGGCACCAGGTTGTGAAGGCTTTAAAAATCAAACAATCATTTGTGTTTAGTGCTAGAGATAATAGGGCATCTTTGAAGCCAAGTCAGCAACAAAATGATTTTGAAAGAGATATAATTCAAGAATATTATTTTGGCAAATTGTGTAGTGAATAGTTTGGAAAAGAAAGAAGACTGAAGTAGGAAAACCAGTTGGGATGTTATTGAAACAGTTTAGGTGATGAGAATTTGAACCAGGGCAATCATTATGTAAATGTAGAGAAGGGACAATTATAAGCAGTGTTTATGCAAGTTGTGTAAGATAATAAAAAAAGACTTGCCACCTGAACAAATATGGGTACTGAGGAAGAAGTAGAAGTAGCAGATGACTCCAAGATTGTGAATCTGTGTGACTGAAAGGATGATAATAAGCCTGGACGTAGTAAATAAAGTCAGAAGCAGGTTAGGATTGGGAGAAAAGATGTCAGTCAATCAAATGCTTATTATATTCTAGTCTCTGTACCAAGTGCTAGGAATACAATCAGGAAGAAAATTAGTCTCTGCCTTCGATGGAACTTACATTCTGATTGGTGAAGATAAGACATAAATGGAAACTGAAAAGATTAGGGAGAATAGAGTGTAAAAGTATATTGGTGAAGAGCATGGGGAAAAAATGTCAAGAATGTAGCCTAATGAAGAATGAAGCAGAGTTGCCCTTGGCACTTAAGCCATCAAATCAAAAGACAAGACCACGAGGATGTTGAATGCCTCCAATATACTGAATTGTAGGGCTAGACTGAGCTGATAGGATGAAGAGATTTTTGGCATACAGTAGAGAAGGAGGATAGGCTAACATCTTAAAAGAAATGTTTTGGGCTTGTTGACTTTGAGATGTTTAGATTATATCCAATTTTGGATTTATTTCCTTAGGCAATTGGTAATGTGACACACTGGAGCTTGGGAGAGAATCCAAAATTAAACTTGAACCAATCAACAAATTACAATTATGTAAATAAATAAATGTTATATAAATAATATCTTTTGTTATTGTTTGAAACTATTACCTTTTCCTCTGAGATACACTTTCTTCTGTAGATTTTCACATAGTGGTTACTCTTGGTTCTCTTTTTTCATTCTCCTTTGCTGACTGTTCTGACATGCCTTGCTCACTAAATATAAAATCTGTTCAAGTTTGTGTCTTGGGCTCTCTTTTTTTCTTTCAGATTAATTAACTTGGAAGTCTTATCAGATGTCAAGGGTTCAATTACCATCCCTATGCAGGTGGTTCCCAGATCTATATAACAAGGTTGTTTTTTCTTCCGAGTACCTACACTACTTGACATCTAAAACAGAATGTCCTCTAGATACAGAGCCAAGTGATCATATTTTTTGATGTTTTTGCAAGGCAATGGGATTAAGTGACTTGCCCAAGGTCATACAACTAAGTAATTATTAAATGTCCAAGACCGGATTTGAACTCAGGTCCTTCTGACTCCAGGGCTGGTGCTTTATCTACTGTGCAACCTAGCTGCCCCATGATCATAGATTATTTTTTGCAAGACAGTGGGGTTAAGTGACTTGTTCAAGGTAATTAAATGTCTGAGGTTAGATTTGAACTCAGGACTTTCTGACTCCAGGGCCTGTGCTCTATCGAGTGCACCACCCAGATGCCCCCATTGTATATTTTTTTAAAGAGACTTTGAGGCCTTCAAATATAATAACTTTATGTCATGATGTCCTTTATTCTCAAAGAAGAGAAGACATTAGGGAGACGATGCCATGATGTGCATGTGAATTAAATTTGAGTGAGGGGGCTAGTGTAAAAAGACAACAGTCTTACTTTTTTCCCCCTCAGAGCCATCTGGGTCCAGTGGCCAGATATGAATTAGGATGACTAGAGATGGCCCTGGATGCTAGGGAATTGGGATTAAATGACTTGTTCAAGGTCACACAGCTAATAAATGTTTGAAGTCACATTTGAACTCAGGTCCTCCTGACTTCAGGGAAGGTACTCTAACCACTGCATCTTTGAGGCAGAGAGAAGTTAAATGTCTTCCCAGGTTAGTAACACCATGAAAAGTTTCTGAGTCAAGACTTGAGGCTTAATTTCAGTTATGGTAATCTATTCATTACTTCCCACGCTGCTCACCAAAAAGTTCATACCTGAAATCATTATCTATCTCCTCAAACTCTCTGATCTATGAAATCGCCCTAATACTTTATATTGTGTCGTTTGAAGGCAAAAATTACAAAATCAAAACATTTTTTCTTTCCATTATCTACTGTTTGTATAAACATGCATGCATAAATCATTTAACCTTCCAGAATCTCATTTGTCTCATCTGTAAAATGGAAATTGTGGACTAAATGGCTTCTAGCTCTAAATTGATGATTACAGACCTAAACAAGTCAAGGAATATAGAACTGAAATAGACTTTAGTTAGATGTGAAAGAAAGAAAAGAACGAAAGAAAGGAAGGAAGGAAGGAAGGAAGGAAGGAAGGAAGGAAAGAAGAAAAGAAAAGAGAGAAAAGGAAGGAAGGAAGAAAGAAAGAAGTAAAGGAAGGAAGGAAGGAAGGAAGAAAAGAAAGGAGAGAAGGAAGAGAAGGAAGGAAGAAGGAAGGAAGGAAGGAAGATGGATGGAATGTAGCAAGTAGAAATTACATGCCCAAATGTAAATGTAAAAAACAAAGCTGGTATATAAATCCCTGTCTTCTGGCTGCATATGAAATACAGCTCCCCAATTCCATATATTATCATATGTTTTTATGGTATTTTGACAAGGTTCAGATATAACAGAGACCATAATAAAAGTTATCATTTATAAAGTTGCTACTATGTATCAGGCCATATATTGAGTACTTTTTATATGTCATTCCATTCAACCTACATCTTACAGATGAGAAGACCAAGAATGACAGAGATTAGGTGAATTGTTCAAGGTCACATGACCAGCAAATATCTGATACAGGATTTGAACTCAGGTCTTCCTGATAGCAATCCTGGCATGCTTTCCACATCTGGCAATAACAACTATCAGTGTAAATGCTAGTGAAGTTTACCTGAAATTGGTTTTCTTTCTACTTTAAACTATAAAGCATTATTACATTTTCATATCTGAAAAATATTATTACAATTGTCCCATATGTTAGAGATGAGGAAAAAAACACCCACCATTTAGAAAACAAAACATGTGAATACATTCTTTTTGGAATAACTGTCTATTTCACAAATTCTCAGCAGCTCTCTGGTTACTTGATTGGTACAAAAGCAGGCAAAGTTAATTAATGATTTCAGTTTCAAAGCACCTTTGATTAACTGGAGCCAGTACAAAGAGAGGCAAACTACTTTTCATTAATGATTCTTTTTATCGTTTCTATTATAAAATGCATCTAATTGACAGCACATATTTTCCAAACAGCCTGCATTATTAGATTAGAAAACTGACGCTGTTCACATCTGGGTACATGAGCAAAAAATAATTACATTTAATAATAATGAAAAGAACCCACAGTAATCCATCATGCTACTACTGTAGCAAGAGCCATGAAGTCTGAATGGGTGCCAAATTAGAAAATGAATCCATAAAAATATGTCAATTACTATAAGCATAATATAATTCCAGTCTAAAGCCAAGTGAACGTGAACCATGATCATCATCCAAGATCCCACTGGACTTCTGCAAATGCATAACTTCAAATATTTTCTCTGCTATATCATTGGCACATTTACATTACAAAATTTTAGTGAATAAATATAACTGCTTTGTTACAAGACAATGGGAATATCTATAATGTTTTTTTAAAAGATATTGCATATTAGAGATGTAACCAGAGAAGGATAAACAGGACTTTGCTTTGCTCCATGTGTTCCACTGAACCTGACATGCTTTTACTTTATGTCCTTGAGAAGAATGACTGGCCTATTTTGCTGTGTGGTATAACCTCTCCTACACTGCTGTCCTATGATGCCACCCTGATTTGAAATAACTGTGTGTTCTCTAGAGATATAAGACTATACATTCAGATGGAATTGACAACAGTCTATAGTATTTATGATAATTCTAGGGGAGTTATGAAAGTACTCTAACATATTTTTACTACTGAAATTATCACAATTTTCTATATTAGGAGGTTCATAATTTTATAAATTAGATTTGAATTCACACAGGTCACTGATTTTTGTTCTTTTTCTGAGTGTTTAATTTGATAGTAGAAAAGAAGTGACTAAGAATAGAATACTTTACAAATAAACAAAGAAAGGGAATGATCTACCATGGAGGCAAAAAAAGACAGAAAGAAAACAAGGAAACAGAGAACAAGCTATACACTTTACAGTGTAGTTGGCAAGCAGATCTACCTAGAAGTTTCTTAAATCTCCTGCATTGTATGATAATTGTGGTAGATTATTAAGACTCAAGTAAATTTGTCAGCCAATTATTGAATTTGCCAATGGTTTTCATGACTAAGATGACTTAAGTATATAACAAATTTGGGATATCCCCTGCAGTGTTAATAGTTGAACAAGGAGACTGGTCCCAGAAAAATGTGACTCATGAGTCTTCAAAAAGCCTGAAGAGCAATTGTAGTAAAACATATAAACATATTTGGAAAGTTATGCTCATTGACTTTGAGCTAGAAATGTCTTTGGAAGTCATTTAGTTCATCTCCTCTTTCATTTATAGAAAAAGGAATTGGGGGACATTAGATCGAATAATTTGTCCATTATCCATACCAGTGATCAGTGCCAGAGTTTAAATTTGAATCCAGGTTCTTTATCTTCAAAGTCAGGGCTTATTCCATAGCTCCTTGCCAATAGTAGAATGCCAGAAATAGAATCTTAGTAATATAAAGGGTCTCTTGAAGGAACTAGGAGGTGTAGTAAATAAAATGCTGAGCTTGAATTCAGGATTACCTAGTTCAAAACCTTAGACACTTTCTAGCTATACAACCCTGAAATCTTTAAAATATATGTAAAATCTGTAAAACGTTATAATGCCACAGGGAAGTAACAAAATTGAAATGAAATAATATATGTAAAATGCTTTGCAAACCTTAAAACACTATATAAATCTTAGCTGTTATATAGTCCTTATAACTCAGCATCTATGTATCCTAATCTGTCCCTAAGGCATTAATGTCCTCTATATCCTGAAGAAGATGTCATTCAATTTTTTTTAATCTCTAGTGAAAGCAACTATATTCCAAGCTAAGTTGTTTCATTTCTGGCCAGTTCTTATTCTTTGAAAGTTTTTTCCTTTCATATATTTCAATACCTCAAGGAATGATTTAACCTCATTGATCACAACATATTCACTCCATCTGCTAAAGTATAAGCATGCCCCCCTACCAATCCTTCAGAGGTAATCTACTCTTCCCTTGAATTTTCTGAAGATAATAGTACAGTACTCAAATTCTCCATTTATTGACAGATGTTTACCTCTCACTATTTCACCCCATAAGAAAGTATGAAGAATATATGCATTCATAAGAAATGCAAATCTCCACCTTTGGAAATATAATAAGCATTTGTTTATGTCTTCTATATATTTTTACATTGACTTTTGTGATTGAAATTTGCATCTTTGCAATTTTTACCTAGTGGGCTAAATTCTTTCCCCAAGGACAAACTATATAAATCTTGTTGCTCTGTTATTCATTAATCTTTAAAAATACTTAAAGAACATAATCATTTTGCCACTATAATCTTTTCTTTTTTCAGGTCAAACATCCCAAAGTTTTTTAATTTATACTTGAAAATATCAATCATCTATCAATTGATTGATCCATCCATCTATCCAACTATTCTTCTATCTTCTCTTTAACTATACATATGCAGGAGTGCACGTGCACACACACACAAATACACACACACACACACACACACATATATATATATATATATATATATATATATATATATATACACACACAAACATACCTACAGAGAAAGTTCTATAATATCAAAGTCAAAATGATTTTAAAGGACATTTAGTACAATTTCATAATTTAACAATGAGGAAACTGATGCCCAATTTAGTGTTATTTTCATTTTCTATGATTATGTATGCACATATATATATGTTTATACATGGAAACAGACATTTTATGGGGTAGCTAGGTGATATAGTAGATAGTTAAAAAATAATCTTTGTGAATTTAAATCTGGCCTCAGGCACTTGCTAGCTGTGTGACCCTGGGCAAGTCACTTAATCTTGTGTGTTTCAGTTCCTATCTGTAAAATGAGTTGGAGAAGGAAATAGCAAATCACTCCATCATTTTTGCCAGGAAAACAACAAATGGAGTCAGTCACCAAGGAGTTAGACATGACTGAAAAATGACTGAACAATAGATGTTGTACACATATGCCATTCTTGCTATGTCTGTCAGGATTTTCATCAGTTATCTTTTTTCAGAGAATGGATAGAAAGAAAAAAGAAGAGGTCTGTATTAATATTACCTTTCCATGATATTGTATAGCAGCACAGGAAAATAGCTGTCTCCAGCAAGAGAGAATAGATCATTACTCTTTTCCTGATGAGAGCAGTATTATATAAATGCCATTTTAGTAATGTGAATGCATACATCAATGTCGAGATTTTTCTTATTTTGTTCCATATGGAAGAGGATAAGCCTCCTGAGTGTTACCTTCATTAAAGCCTGTCCATGACCAGTTGCTAACATAGAACAGACATGCTGTCAACATAGACACTATAACCCATTAATTGGACAGGAGTTTTTTGAAATACTGCTGGCAGTAATTATTCACAAAGTCATCATTCATATTTTAAAAATTATGTCCCATTTTGTCTCTAAATATTTATGTTTAAAAGGCATATAGCATCTTGTAAAATGTTTAATTATGTTTGAAAAATATTGAGAAAAACTAAATGGTCATGTAAGGACAGAAAAATTCTCTTTTTAAATTTTATCTTAAAGAATTCTTCTAAGAATTAGGAAGATGTTCACATGGTCCATTTTACTTTACATGCTTATTCAAAATAATAATTGCATTGCATGTGCACAAACAAACCCAAGGAAATAAGATAGCCTTTAAGGATAATTCTAAAGTCTTCCTCCTGAATCAGAGTAATTCAGCAAGCCTTAGTCATAAATTAATTTCAAATGTTAATATTCTGAAATGAGTCTGGTGAAGCTGAATATAAAATTAAAGATGAGTCATTAAATTTTGCGTTCATTGTCTAGAATGAAGCGGGAAATATCTCTTTTGGAATCACAGCAGGAGGTCTTGTCTGTGACCAGGGGATCTGATGTTACATGCCATTAACTGTGGGGCAATGGGGCATTTGACTGCTAAAGGTACTAATGGCCTGTGCACATGGATATGGTTAAAGTGATATATTAATGATCTAAATTCCATTGTTTTTCACACTAAATTATCTTCTATTGTCTCCAAGGCCAGTCCTCAAATTGGCCATAACTTTTCTTGGGGGTATACTCATTAATATGCGAATTTGCAGCACATGCAGTAAAACATGAGTGTTCTCTAATTCCTCTGACAATGAATTTTGTTTCTACTCCATGCTTAATTTCGTTGCTAGACACTCTTAAATTGAACAACATTGTCACTAATTAGACACACAAGGTCAAACAACCATTTGACACACAGATCATGCAGACATGTTGTAAACCAGACAGTTTACCTTCAGTATGAATCTGGCACCCATCCAAATGACTTTCTTTCAAAAAGATGATGCCAAAATATACCTTATCTTGGGAAGATTTTAATTTAAAAGTTTCTTGAGAAGCCTCACAATTTCTATTTTGATTTGTTTAAGAGGAAGATTTTAGCAACAAATTTCAAAGCATCAAAATGGCCTCTACAATCTTTTGTCACTTTGAAAAATAGCCTTATTTAAAGATGAACACAACTCTCTTGCATCCCAGGTAAACAATGCACATTTAAGAGAGAGCTAATGAGGCATTTAGTGAAACTGAGAGGCTGAACAAGTTATAAAAAGCTGGGGAGAAAAGGTCTTCTATTCTTATTATAGTTTCAAATACACTAATATGTAATGTTGGGAGGATTCTTTTCCTAAGTGCTTTCCATTATCATTATGTTCTATTGTCTCTGAGTTCTCAAAAACATAGCACAGCTCACAAAGTAAATTATTGGTAGAAAAGTGGAAACAAACAAATGAAACATAATGCAGTACTTTGGAAAATGATAGCAGGAATTTATATACAGGCTCCAAGAAAATAGGTGCCATTCAAATTGGGCAGGTAATCTGAAATACTGACAAGGAAAAATAATGGCCATTAGAAACTCCCAGCCACTCTGAAGAGCTGTACTGAACATTTACTTAACTTGAGTAACTGTCTATGGATCCTTATTAAATGAGGTGCATCATTTTTTCAAAAAGCCATAATAAAAAATGCCACATGTCTGGAGTTAAGTTGCCATTCTAAACCCTTTCATTTGAGAAAAAAAACAAAACAAAACTACTCAGTTAACACACAAAATCAATGGTGCCAAATGCAAATGCATTGCTAACTCTTAACTACATAAAAAAGTATAAAAAATAAAACTTCTATTTACCTAGAGCAGGGGCCAGCTTTCATAGCATTCTATAATTAAAAGCTGCAGGTTTTAAAGAAATGAGATTTAAAAGTATTTAAATTTGCATTCTTGTTTCAATAGCAAGTCTTAATTTCTTTTCTTTTTCATTTTTACCTTCAAATTGGAGGTAACTTCACCTATTAGAGAACTGGAAATGGAGTCAGGAACAACTTGATTCAAATCACCCTCTGATGCTTACTGGTTGTATGACTAATTCACTTAAACTTTGTTTTCTTTAAGACACATCCTTTTAGTCATAGGGAAATTGAGATTTGGAGTTCCCACACTAAGAATTCTCCTTGGTGACAAAAATCACAGATTCTTCCCATTCTAACATTAAACATCCAGTTTTTCAAATTTTCATACATAAAAATTAAGATAATACATTCTATATTGTAAAATGCTAGTTGCTGGAGAATAGAGACTTTTTTGTCTAATTATGTCTATGTATTTTTGTGTACGTCTGTGTGTGTGTGTGTGTGTGTGTGTGTGTGTGTGTGTGTGTGTGTGTGACCAGCACCTATCATAGTGTCTGGGATATAACAAAATGGACACAACTGTTGGATCTGTGATATTCTTGGTGTGGAGAACCCCTTGGTGAGAAAACTGTATTAGAGGAGGTCACACCCTGCTCTATAATTTAAGTCTTAGAAACTTGACTAAACTAGAACACTAAGAGATTAAGTGACTTAGCTAATGTTAAGTATGAATTATGGGAAGAATGCAAACCTTTGTTTTCATGACCCCATGGCAACATTTCTATTTACTACACATCATATTGGTGAAATAATGTGTTTGATAATCGCATGATTATATTCATTGAATAAAAGTTTGCTCAATGGATGGATATTAGATTAATTTTTAAAAATCCAGAGTCTAAAAAGAATTTTTAAGAAACACACATGATATCAATGACCTTGGTCTAAACACCCAAAACTCTTTTTAAAAAAATTATAATATTTACAATGTTTTCAGATTATAAGCAAATGTGATGCTTGCAGGACAAAGAAATACAAGGGTCAGAGATGATAAGATTCAAATTTCTGCCAAGCAAATCTTCGAAGAAAGAATGAAGGTGATTATTATGTGGTCTTTATCTTTTCACAGCTCTTACAGATCCTCTAAAGGATACTGCTCCCATCTGTTAATGGTATCTCTAAGGCTATCACTTGCCTAATCTAAACATAAAAGAGAAGCCAATAGCTCATGATTTCTTAGATATAACTACATCTTCATCCATAGTCTCAAAGAATTTTTATGGAGTCTTATGATTTATTGTTATGCCTTCTCATCCTTTATATCATTTCTGAAAACACAACATACTTATATCCATATGCCAAATTTATTCAGTCATTCCCCAACTGATTGGTCCTTCCTTTAATTTGCAGTCCATTGTCACTAAAAACTGAGTTGTTATCACAATTTTATGCTATTATCCTTTTCCTTTGATATATTTTAGGTATAGAACTAGAATGAGCATAATAAAATCAAAAAGCATTTTTTTAAACACCTACTGTCTGCCAGGTTTCATAGTAGGCACTGAGGATACAAAGAATGGTAAAACAAAACAAAACAAAACAAAACAGTCTTTGCTCTCAGGTAGCTCATAGACTAATGGGGGAGGGAGACTAAATGTGAACAGCTATATACAAACAAATTACATATAGGGTAAATTGGAGTCCAGGAAGTAGCATAAAGGAACATCGGAAAGGCTGCTTGTAGGAGATCAGGTTTTAAATATATTCAAATATTGATATATGGAAAGAACCTTAAACTTGCAAGTACAAAAGTTTTGAGCATCAGCTCTGATTCTTACCCTCCAGACAGATGACCTTTCCAAGTGACATAACTTTTATGGGCTTTAATTCCTCATATTAAATATGAGAGAGTTAGATTAGATCACCCTAAAGTCCCCATTCATGTCTATATTTAAGATAATATGTATGAATAAGAGTAGGGAATTAAATATCTGGAGTTTAAGGAAATAAGGTGATCAAAGAAAGAAAATACAAAAAAGGTATGTAGCATTAATTTCAAAATTATGCATACACTGTTTTTACGTGAGACTATATGTGTGTGTGTCAGTGTGATTTGGGCAAGTCACTTAACCTCTTCTTTTATGGGCAACTGTATAAGACTATATTTTAGAGAAAGTGATGTACATTCATGGATGAAGTTTTTCACGGGGGCTTCCTATGTTGTTGAAAATGCAGATCTGATGTGTGTGTGTGTGTGTGTGTGTGTGTGTGTGTGTGTGTGTGTGTGTGAGAGAGAGAGAGAGAGAGAGAGAGAGAGAGAGAGAGAGAGAGAGAGAGAGTTGGGGAGGTGGAACTGAAGTCTTCATGACTGAATCCATTTCTTTATGAAATATAGATTTAGGCCTCTTTTATAAAATCATATGAAAACAGAGCTATTTGTGGCAGTTATTATGAAAGGATTTAATGACTTATGTTAATCCCAGAATTTTAATGGTTCATAGAATATGTCTTATTTTCATTTAAAAAAATAGGAAATTGAGGCTCAGAAGTGCTGTAGTATCCCAAGTAGACCTAGTTACTGGGGATATCTAGATTTAAATATCTATTTTCTTCACTCAAATCTAGTATTAATTTAATTTTTGCCACTAACCTTTAAGTCTAAAATGGCTGTTATCTGAGCTACTTGGTTGTTACATGATATGGAAATGTTTTTAAAGTAATTTTTCTTTGCACTTTGCACTTGCTCTCCCTAACTGAGAAAAAAAATAAAAATCAAAACTCACTTTGCAAATATGCATAGTCAAGAAAAACAAGTTCCTGCATGGCCTTATCATAAATCTACTTTCAAAGTCAATCACCTCTCAGTTGGGGGCTGGAGGGTCACTATGCTTTGGACATCATCTTCTGGAATCAAAGTAGTCCATTGTTCTTATCAGACATTCAAAATGGACTGAATTTTCAATACTATTGTCATTGTACAAATATTTCTTTTAGTTCTGTTCACTTCACTTGGCTTTCCAAATACCAAAGCCTCCAGGTTTCTCTGAAGTCATCCTTTCAAACTTTTTTACATTAAAAAAGTATTTTAATCACAATTTTAGTGTTACTTGTTCAGGTGCATAAATGAAAGATGCTTTCCATTTTTTTGCCACTTTGCATTTTAAATGACTCCTTGCTCAAAAGACATTATTTATGTTATAAATATTTTGGACATCTTTTCTTAGATTTTGTGTGTTTTAGGACTAATTCTTCCTTAATCTACCTTCCCTATTATTTCTCCTCCTCTCTGTCTCCTCTTTTCTTCTTGTTTTCTTGTTGTGTGAAATATATTTCTATACCTAACTTTCATCCCTTTCCATTCCTCTAAGATTTTCTAAACACACACACACACATCATACACAAAAACACTCAAAGACTTTTATCTAATTAAAATACTTCATGATTCTAATAATGTTAACAGCTCTGAAGGGTATTGATTGGTTATTCATGTTTACCTATTTATATTTCTCACAATTCCTTGTTTTTCAAAGTTTCTATGCAGCTCTGGTCTTTTCATTATGACTTGGAAGTTCTCTTTTTCATTAAAAATTCATTTTTCTGTATATTATTCTTCATTGTAAACCAAAATCTGTTCCTTTCTGGAATAGCATATTCTAAGTTCTCTGCTCTTTTTTATAGTGGCAGCTGCTGAATCTTATGTGACTCTGACTAAGGGTACTCCATACTTTAATTCTTTTCCTCCCAGTTACTTGCAGTATTTATTTTTCATTAATGTAAAAGTGCTAAATTTTGGCTACACTCTCCCTAGGAATTTTCATTTGGATTTCTCTTTCAGGAAGTGACTGAGGGGTTGTTTCTATTTATTCTTTGCCTTCTTTTTCTAGGAAACAACTGTTCTCTTATGCCTTTTTGAACTTATAACTTTTTGAAATATGTCTAGATAAGTTTTCATCCTGGTCCTGGCTTTTCACTAGCACAATGATTCTTTATCTCTCCTAAATCTATTTTTCCAAGTCAATTTTTTTTGCTATGAGAAATTTTACATTTCTTTCTATTTTTTAGTCTATTAATTTTATTTTAATTTACTTATCATAAATCACTGTTTGCTGTTTGGTTCATTCTAATTTTGCAGAGAATTTGTTTCTTAAACAAGGCACCTTTTGTGCCAACATATTAATTCCTTCTCCTATTCTTTTTTTTCAAATCTCTCATTTCATTTCCATTTCTCCCTCTATTTTATTCATTTATTTTTCTTTAAAAAATGAACTTTGGCTTTATGTCTTCCAGAAATTCTAACTGAACTTGAGCTCGTGCTGTGCTTTCCTTGAAATCTTTACTTGTCTATATTTTTGAGTCCCTCTCTTCACTTAAGTTTGGGTCTTGATTGTCCCTTATAGCCATTATAACTTTTGGGTTGAATTCCTCTTTATTTATTTATTTTTTTTGATGCTTGATTGTTTATGTAGCCTGTTTCCTGACATTGCATTTTTTTAATATTAAAATTTGAAGGACAATGCCATTGTTGTCATTGTTTTATCTAGATTCCCGATACTTCCTTCTATGGCATTGAGTACTGTTTCATTCAAAGATCTCTAGGACAGCTCAGGCTGAATTTCTATAAATTTTCGTGCTCTCAAAGTGGTCTGATCTAAAGCATGTCTGATCACTGTCCTCTGTTTGAGCTCTATGAATACTTGAATGAATTTTATGTCTGATCAATATTGATTTAGACTTGCCCCAGTTGGGGTTTGAGTAGATTTTTATTAGACTTACCTATAATTAGCCAGCTTCAAAGCTTTGCTAGTTCAGAGCAATAAAACTTCAGGCTTCAATTTGGTTTGAAATTGAAATACTTCCCTAGTTATTTAGCTGTATACTTCAGACTTAGTTGAATGCTAGAAATTTTTTCTTGCATTTATCAATGAAGATTTGATTTGGTGCATTTTCTAGATCCATTTGGTGAAGCTGTAGGAGTAGAGCCATCATGGCTCCCAAGTCAATAAGTGAAATTTAAACAAGATGACTATGTATGTTAAAATATAAATATGGTATATTTTGTCATATATATGGTCAAATATGAATAAATAATTCTCAAAGAAAGAATCACAAGCTATTAATGAGCTTATAAAATGCTTCAAAATAATAAAAAATAATACAAATCAAAACCACCCTGTGATTTCACATTACTCCCAGTAAATTGGAAAAGATGAGAAAAGATAGGAATAATTAATTTTGGATGAATTGTGGAAAGACAGGCACATTATTGAAATATCTGAGGCATTACAAATTAATCCAACTTCTGAAAAATAATATTTGAAATCATACAAATAATATGACTAAAGAGATTCCATTGCTAGGCATATTTCCCCAGAAATTCATTGGGAAAAATATTCTATGTACACTAAAATGTTTTATAGCATATTACTGGTATTATTATATGTATTATTGCAATATTATTATTAATAACAAAGATCCAGAAATTGAGGACTGGCTAAACAAATAGTGGTATATGAAGATGATGAAAAATGCTGTTAGAAATATTTTAATGAATGATAAATATAATGAATACTGGGAAACATAGGAACACATATTAGATACACAATGAAATAAGCAGAACTAGGATATTAGAAAACACATTGTTGAAAACTATGTAAATTATAAGAACATGAAAAACAAAGGAAAAATTAATCTTGCAAAAGTATAAAAAAGAAATTATCTCCCAAGAAGAGATATATGAAGACAGTTTTCCCACTTTTGTAGAAACTGACAGGCAATGTTCCCAAGTGTGGAATATAGTATATGATTTCAGAAATATGGGAAGTTTTTCAGTGAAGATCTTCCTTTATCAATGAATTGAGTAGATAAATAACCTGTCCAGGGTCTTATCACTCTAATGTATGACTCTGTGAGATAGGTGAAGTATACCTGAAACATTTTTGGTGATATAAAAACAAAAAAAATCAATAAATTTAAAAAAGAATAAAGTACATGACCAATTTCAGAGGAAGAGTACTTAAAATGAATAATTTACTTTTTGTTGAGAGAACTGAAAAGTTAATTCACAACTATCAATTGCCTTGGCATCTTACTGTTTTGTGTCTTCATTTTTACAAAAGAACTTCAACAATAATCATCTATCTAGCCCTTTTACTTTCAATTTTCTCCTGGTCAATGCATTATGCAACAGGTGTCTGGAAAGGTTTTAATATATCCTTTATCTTAACTAGCAGGACATTAAAAAAAAAGGAAATATTTTACTCTTATCATTTTAATTTCTACCAAATGAATGTGAATAGAAAATATGAACATGATTCATTCCTTTCCCATTTCTCTCTTATTCCCACTCCTTCATGTCAACTGACAGGGATCTCTTTGAGTTTTCTGATCTCCATATCTTTATTAGCTACATTGTGCTCCTTTTGCAATTTGAACTAGGATTAAACAAAAAGAGTGCATTTTCTATACTAATAATTCCTATATATCCACTGAATATATATATACATATATATATATGTATATATATATATATATATATATATATATATATATATATATATATATATATATATATATAGGTATATGTTTAGTTAATTCACCCAATTCTAGATAGGATGTCTGCAGGTTGTTCTTAGTTATCAATCCATGCTTGCCAATACTTCAATGGATATATTATATTCTCAATTCAGCAATTTTTCCAAGAACACAGATCAAAATTATCACCCATTTATGTAATTCTTGTTTATGTCCTCCCCAAACTCTATCACAGAAAATCTATTCAACAGGGAACTTCTTTCTCATATTCTTTTGTCATTTTAAGGCTACAAATGGAATTCTCCATTCCTCATCTTTTGACATTAATATTACTTGAATAGCTCATATTTTTTTCAGTTCATATATTTTTTTTTTCTGATGACATTCTATCTCCTCCTGGACTTAGTCTACAATGTCCAGGAAGCATCTCCATCATGGAAAACTTACTCCTGATCTAGATCCTCCATTTTAAGGAGGATCCCCAGGCCATTCTTTTTTTTTTTTTTTTTTTTAGGTTTTTGCAAGGCAAATGGGGTTAAGTGGCTTGCCCAAGGCCACACAGCTAGGTAATTATTAAGTGTCTGAGACTGCATTTGAACCCAGGTACTTCCTGACTCCAAGGCTGGTGCTTTATCCACTACACCACCTAGCCGCCCCACCCCCAGGCCATTCTTGTCTTCATTCCTCCCCAGGCTGATCTCATGACTCACCTCCCAGATGTTTTCTGCAATTCTTCTGATCGAGGTACCTTTTTCTCCACTCCTACCTAGAGTTCCACATAAGAATATAGGCTTCTTGAAGGCAGGAACCATTTTATTTCCTGCTTGTAGTTGCATTCTTAGTGCATCACATAGTACTAAGCATAATTGCTTAATTATTCTTTACTTGTTGACTTACATTGAATCTCCCTGTATTTCTCTATGTGCCACATTATGGCCTAATTTTCTCCATCATGTACCTTCTCATTTATCTTTCTAATCTCAATTTCAGTTCATTAGTGACTTCAGAATTCAATTTCACAGTCATCTATTCTCAGAAGAAAATAAGGCTTTAAACAAAAAGATGTAACCTTGAGTCAGATCGATCTTTGGAGTATTCAAAAAGAACTATTTAATTTCTGAATGCCAAATCAGTGTGTTTCTTTCCCCTTTTAATTATAGATTCAGTAATTTTTCTATTTCCTCTGATTGATTATGATACGTGTACTTAATTAATTACAGATCATCTATCCACCTATATGGATCATAGCAATTTTTCTTTTCTTTTCTTTTTTTTTGAAAGGCAATGGGGTTAAGTGACTTGCCTAAGGTTACATGGCTAGGTAATTATTAAATGTCTGAGGTCACATTTGAATTCAGGTCCTCCTGACTCCAAGGGGAGTCCTAGCTGTCACCTAACTACCCCCCCCATAGTCATTTTTCATTGACTTTTTTTCACTATACATGTATAAACCAAAGTTTTTTTGTGATTTTTGTTCTTCTTTAGAGGTTCTTCTATGTTCTAGGGCTCATTGCAAACAGTACATATGAACAGGAGCATCTAGAGGGTCTCATCATCTACTAGGAATCCCTCTCAATTTGGACTCTATCCTATGGACTCTATTTTTTCTACTTTTTAAATTTGTATTCTCTGATCTTACATATTCAACACTTGCTTTTAGTTCAAGTAAATATGCTTAGGAGGGCAACTGACTTGTAAAAATGTTAGAGTTGGGGAATGATTGTAATATCAGGATATTCCTAAAGATCCTTCTATTGAGAGTAAACACATTTGCCCAGGACACCTAACACATTTAAAATGAGATTATTTTTATACTTAAATTTATTCAAGAAAGAAATAAAATCTTCAAAACATTATTCAAATAACAAGATATTTTAAATATATTTTGTTTAAAAATCATTTACCCATCATCATCATCATTAACATTTATTTTCATCCTCACTTGAGGGAAATAATACAAAGAAATTAGTCACATACTTTACTTTCAAAATTGGATTGGGGACAAATAATATATGAAGAGAAAAATATTCATCCATTCATTTATTCTTTCATAACCATAGTCTGCAAATTAGTTTATTAATTTTAATAAAAGATATATAAAATCATAATTGGTTATCAGTGTCTAAAGTTACTAAACTACCTAAAATTACTAAGGTAGGTATCTTTTTATAAACAACTACCTCTTGCTTCCTTCAAATACTTGGAAGCATGTCTAGGTCTTTGAATTAAGTGATAGGAGGGATGGTGATAATCAGTTGCTCCCAATCCTTATTTGAGTTATTTCCCTTAACCCACATAACTTCCAAATCCCTTATACACTATTAGTTTTTTTCCTTATTCAAAATGTTTTCTCTTTTACCTCTGTACATTGGGAGAATTTACAGCTTGTGTCAAGGATTTATTTCATCATCAATTCCTTTCTGAAGTGTTTTATTCATTTTTAACTTCTGTGTTATTTTCCCTGTACTTCCCACCCACCAGCTACTAGTATTATTTTCTTTTTCAAATTGCTTGGTATTATTCTTTTTTGAATTATATTTCAAACCCTCTTTTTCAGTAGAAAGTAAGCTACTCATAACAGAGATTATATAATTTTTATGTGTAATTCTTGGAACATAGTGGGTGCTTAAAGCATAATTGTTAGAATAAATGGAATTGTAGGAAGATAGTTTGGGCAATTACATCAAAGATACAACTTTATTTTTTTTTAATGACCTCATCCTTCACCAAGTTGTTGAAGGCAACTCTATATAGTTTGTGAGAGGTATCACAAAATTTCAATGAAATTATTAATCTGTCACTTGAATGAAGGTTTGATTTAATTATTTTTTATTATTTAGACTTACTACAGGCTTCATAATGAAGATTAAACTTAAAAATGGTTATACATTGTGGAGTCATGAAAAGGAGATTTATACCATTTTACTGAGTAACTGCTGGCAGTGAAAAAGCTACAGGGTCATGTCTGGAAGTCATTCCACTTTTATACTAATCTCAAGTCTTCACTGTCTAACTATAGGGCAGTATATTTATAAGGACATAGAATAAAGCCAGCATCATTCCAAGTTTGAGGGTTCCATAAATCTTAATGCATAAACAAGTAATTTAACCATGACTATATCCAAACCCAAATAAGGGCTTTACAACTGATCAAGTATAGTAATAGTGACTAAGAGAAATTCATGTCTCAGTCAAATATTATTTGCTTTACATGCATAAATTATCCCTCTTTCAGTCCCCACAGAAAACCCAGTTGCAATCAATACATTCCTATATTCTTCTATAAACATTATCTGAAATCATCTGGAATTCAGTAGAAGGTGCAGAAAAAGTAGTTATCATCAGATTAGAGACATGGTGATTACAGATTAACAAGAACAACAGCAATAAGCATTCATATAGTTCTTTAGGGTTTGCACAACTCCTCACCTCCATTATATCATTTAAATCTCAAAACACCTCTGTCTATTATCTTCTCACTTTCTTTTCATTCCCATGAACTAAACTTAGTTTAAGCTCTTATCATTTCATGCCTAGGCTACTACAATAACTTTTTAACTAATTATCCATTCTTTATACATTTTTCTGTCCAAATAGTTACGCATGCAACAGTTTCTTTAAAGTTTGTAAAACTCTATTTTGAATAAGACCCTGCTATTTCAAAATCTTCAATGATATACCACAGCCTTCAAAAGACCAGTTCTACTGGTTAGTTTACTGTACAAGTGTTTTAACTGTCTGTTATGGGTCTAATTTTGAGGACTCATGATTTCTTTATTTAGATTTTATTTCTTTATTAGTTTTTATATTCCATAAAGTTTTTTCTAGTTGATCTGTTTCTCTTTTCTCACCTTTCCATACCCATGTGGGAAGGGATAATTTATTGAAAATCTGCTAAAATGCATAGTTAATCAAAATAAAAATGTCCATCACAAATGCCAGTAAAATATCTCTTTATTGATATATTGATAGCTCTCTATTGATCTCTCTATCTCTTAATCATGTTTATCTCTGCCTTTATAACTATATCATCTAGAGTTATATCTACCTGAGTCTTCTCTATTTAGTCTATTCCACCTTATATGGGGGGTGGATAATATGTTTTTATGGAAATCTATGATTTCCATCTGAGTGTGTACTCTTTGAATTAATACAAACCAAAACCTTTTATACCAATAAGACACTACCTTCCTTGTGTTACTATGATTCAAAAAAGAACCATTATCAAATGAAAATAGTTCTTCCCTCACAACACCCTGATAACTCTTCTACCAAATATATGAATTGATAATACAAACTTCTAATTAATGGGGTTTCTTTCATTTAACTGTTGGGTTCATGGATAGTAGATATTATGGATCTGGTCTCATACCTGAGCTATTTTCAGTTTGATAACATGTCATGTAGTTCTTACATAGCTATTATATCCTTTAAAAACTCCTTTTTATGGAGGATCAGAGGAGTTCAATGGAAGTCACTTAATCTACACTCTATTAAAAATAAGTCACTGGTGATTTTCTGCAAAAAATACATGAAATTTCTCACCTTTTATCTTTTTTTTTAATCATTGCCTCTGCCTGTAACCATTACTCATTAACCAGCTGAAATATTATTCAAAGCCAAATAATCAATATACACAAAGAATACAACAATATAAATAAGATCAATATATAGGATTAAAAGTAAGGACCTTCCATTTGTGATTGAAGAAGTTGAGGACAAAAACAATTATTAGGCTTTCATAGGGTTATGAATTAAGTATCCAAAGTGGAATTCATACCCAGATTTTTCCAACATCAAGTTCTATGTTCTATCTACTATATGACATTGTCTCTCTGTTAATGTTAAAACACACAAACTTACTTTTTATTAATAAGGAATAAATTACAAAAATGAAAAATACTAAGTGATATTTCTCACAATCATGATAATATCATGCTGGATAACCATTTCTGTGAATGTACTTTATGATGCGGTAATGTTGCATGGGTTTGTTAGAAAGTGTCTTTTATGTCAAGGGATGGGTAATATACAATGTCTTGGCAATAGTAACTGTTTAATATATAATTATTGTTTAGGAAATAAATTATGATATTAAGTTCATCATAATTTTTAGAAGGGAGCAAATAGACACCCTACCCAGCCTTTAATTTTCAGCTCTACCGTTATTCATTCCAAGATGATGTAAACTCCTTAATGTCAGATGTTTGGATCTATATATCTAAGACTTAAAAGAATTGTTTGTATCTGGGAAAGCTTTATAATTGCTTGTTGAATTGAATTGAGTCACTCCACTGAAGTATTCTCCAAGCCCTTGAGTTTCCAACTATATATGTAATTTACTAAGAAAATTTATATTCAGAAGATGAATTTTTATTCTATGTTTTGAAGTTGACTGGAACATAGTTATCAGCATTTATTGGGTTGCTTATTACATACAAATAGTTTTGTGATACTATGAAGGAGGAATAAAAGTTTAATCTTGATAAGGAATAGACAATGGTACCAAAAAAAGTTAATCATGTTTCATGCAACAAATCCAAATTAAACAACAATGAATAAGCAATGAATATATATATGTATATATATATACATACATATATACACACACACACACACACACACACACACACACACACACACAAATACCAATGACAAAAGTATTGCAACTCTTCCCATGAGCACAATTTCAGAATTCATTAGTTAGTCTGGATGAATCATTAAGCATCCTGTAGACTTTTAAGAGACCTGTAATAAGAATATGGGCCATATTAACAGAAATGAAACTTCAAGTCTTGGGGAAAAGTTTTTAAAAAGTTTTTAAACTACAAAAGAGGTAGAATCTGTGGAAAATACTAAGTTGACTAAATATATGAAAATGCATGCTCTATTATCTGAGAAGAACTAAATTTCCACATATAAGAAAGTTGCAGACTATCTTCTGGAAGGAAATAATCACCCTAAATACACCCCATGGATAATCACATTTACTTCTTTCATCTTGCTGTTGCTGACAGAAGATAGCAGCAGGGGACATTAGAGACAATCTAATTCAGGTTCAAGTAGCATCTTATCTCAACTGCATAGTACCCTAAGACCCTTATTTTGTATGAATGTAGAAGCTAAAAAGTCAAAAGAAGTATCAGGTGTTGGGAAGAATGGAGTGGGGAAATGAATTTGGGTTTGAAATGGTTAAATTTGATCTCTTAGTGAGCTTGGAACATTTACTTAATTAGTCCCTTTGTCTACCTTCCTTGCAAGGTTCTCCTGGGGAAAGTCCTTTATAAATCTTAAGACTGCATAAACATAAGTTGTTGCTATTATGTTTATTTACAGTTTCTAGCACTTAGTAGTTTTGTAATAAAAATTCTTCTTGCTTCATTCATTTATCAAATAAATCTCCTTACCTGTGATAATTATTCCTAATTCTTCATAAAATCAATATGCAGCTTACCTACTCCTGGAGCATTTTCATATACAACATTAAATGAAGTCTACACAGACATTAAAACTACAGATCCCAACAAAAAAGAGAAGAGTGAAACAAGTTTTCAACTATAGACAACATGGAAGATCTTCAGTGAAGGTCTGTTTTTTGGGGGGGAAAGGGGAAGTAAATCCCAACTAGGTGGGAAAGTTAGATAGCCACAATGCAATCTAGGTTCTAGCAACTAGACAACAGCACAAGTCCTGGCAGTGAAATAGCAAGCCAGTAGGGAAGGTCTCAACCAAAACAAAATCTGAATGCAGGAAATACCTGGGCAAAAGAAAGGACTGGGTGGGAACAAACTACTGTAAAGGCAGAACCTGAACAATAAAGGAGGAAATAAGCCTCTGCATAGGCAAAATCTGAACTGCATAGGTAACATCTTGGCCAGTGATAAGCCAGGGATCAGATCTCAGCTCCAGTTCAAAAAGATTGGGTCTATTCTCCCTATATCCCAGATGCAGAGCAAAAAACTAAAAGACCACTAACAATAGAAAACTACTATGCAGATAGAGATGACAAAAATGTCATTTCAGAAGAAAACAGTGAAAAACAACCTACATGGGAAGTTTCAAAGAAGTCTGTGAATTGGAATCAAATCCAAAATCCTCACAGAAGAGTTTAAAAAAGAATTTAAAAACCAAAGAAGAGAGGAAGAATAAAAATGGAAAAAATGAGAATCATGCAAGAAAATTATGAAAAAATTGACCAAAGAAATCAACTCCACTAAAAGTAAAAATAACCAACTGGAAAAAGAATGTAATTCTTCAAAAAATAAATCAAATGAAAAAGGAATGCAATTCATCTAAAACTCAAATCAACCAACAGGAAAAGGAATGCAAGTTAATAAACAGTAAAATTAACCAACTGGGAAAGGAAAAAAACAAAAGCTAGCTGAAGAAAATAAAGGCCCAATAATGAGAATTGGACAAATAGAAACCAATGAATCTATGAGATACTAAGAGTCCATCAAAGAATGTCAAAAGGCTGAAAAAATTGACAAAAATGTAAAGTACCTTTTAGGAAAAACAAAGGATCTGGAATATACATAATTTACAAATTATTGGTCTACCAGAAAGCACAGATAGAAGAGAGCCTGGAAAATATCTTTCAAGAAATTATCAGGTGAAATTGTTTAAATCTGCTAGATCAAGTAAACAAAATAACCTTTGAAAAACACACAGAAATCCTCTAGAAAGAAACCCCAGAAAAAAAAAACTCCAAGGATTTTCATAGCCAAATTCCAGAATTCTCAAATAAAGGAGAAAATGCTGCAAACAGTCAAAAAGAAGCAATTTAAATTCAAAGGAAGCACAAACAAAATTACACAGGACTTCTCAACTTCAATATTTTAAGATTGATGGACCTGGAATACTGTATTTCAGAGAGGAAAGGACCTTGGGCTATATAGCCAAGAATTTAGTACTCTGCAAAATTCAGCATATTCTGTCAGGGAAAAAAGTGAATGTTCAAAGAAATAGAGAACTTCCAAAATTTACTGATAAAAAGACCAGAACTGAACAGAGAATTTAATCTTCAAAAACAAGACCCAAAAGAAAAATAAACAGGGAAATAGAAAGGGAAAATAAAACAAGTTAGTCAAGATCATTGAATTAATTGCATAAAAACCAAAAAGAGAAAATAACACTTACAACTCTTGAGAATTTTATTTCTTTTAGGATAACTAATGGGTTGAATACAGTTGTATTGATAATACTTTGAAGATATGGGTATGTTTGGTTCTTATTCTTCATTATTGAAGACCAAAATTACATCACTGTAGCTGAGACAAATTATAGGGTATCCGATTGTGGCTGATGAGACCAATATGAGCTCAAAATACTATTCCACAGGTCATTCACAAATAGACTAGATGAAAAGCTGTGGTGTTTACTATAAGCTTGTGTCTCATTTTTCCTTTGTCCTCCTCAAAACTTTCTCTAATGAGGGCATCCTGTGCTAGACTGTCCTGTGTTAGTGTTTTCCATTTCTTTAATTAATTGTAAAGTTCTTAAGAGACTTTCAGGGTGTCTCAGTACTTAGTACTTAGAGACTCTATAAGTAATTAAATCATAAATGACTTTACTTCACTAGTTATTTGAAGGTTTGTCATAACAAAAGAGCAGAGGGTGGGAACCTACTGAGAAGGGTTGGATATTAAGAGATTAGGAAATGATTTCAATCAATGCTTTAGTCAAGGAAAGCTTAAGTACCATGGACAGGGAGCTAAAGGGAGAGAGTATATCTGATACTTTGGTGGAGGAGAGTTGTAGGATTATGGTTTAAATAATATAGAGAAGGATGGAGAGAGAGATTACTTAGAGGGACTGGATAAGAAAACATGAAAAGATTTTGCTTAGCTTGACTTTGGCTACGAATGGAGGGAGTATGCTTGGGGGAGGGTGGTAAAAATGGTTCATGAAATAATTTGGTTTTCCATGATGTTGTGGCTCATGAGGAGGGCATGTCTTTGAACGGTACTTGAAAAGGGGGTAAGGTATAACGTGATTGTAGTTTGATGTGATTTATTATTCTTAAGTATATTTCTAATGGTACAGAAGAGGGAAGGGCTCTTCATACCTTTGGCTGTTTATACTTTCATTGTTAGTACTTTGATTAATAGTACTTCTATCAGGTCAGACAAAAGGAGCCTAATTTGCCAAAGGGAATGCAAGTACATGTTTAAAACAATAAAAACATAAAAAGAAGGAGAAGACTAGGCTTTAGTGGATAAATAACACCACATGAAGAATCACAAAGAAGGGAAAGAAGAGAGAGTATGAATACTGAATAAGCACACATTCCCACTAGGGTTTAGAAATACATCCCAGGGGAAGGGAAAGAAACAGGAAGAAGTGACTGATAAAGGGGAAGGTCAAGGTATAAGTGAAAGTAAACTGATCATTAAAATTTGAAAGAAAAATTACAGGGGAAATGGTGCAAAACCTAGGTGAGGAGGAATAAAAGGAAAGAAAATGGAAAAATATAAATGGGGAAAAATAGTATGGAGAGAAATAAAGAATTAGTAATCTTAACTGTAAATGTGCATGAGATGAACTGTCCCATAAAACAGAAGTGGATAGCAGAATGTATTAAAAACCTGAATCCTATAATGTGTTGTTTACAAGAAACACATTGGAAGCAGAGAGATGCACAACAGAGTAAAGGTAAAAAAGTTGAAGCAAAATATATTATGTTTTAGCAGAAGTAAAAAGAAAACAGAGATAGCAATCCTGATTTCAGACAAGCAAAAGCAAAACTCAATCTCCTTAAAAGGAATAAGGAATGAAACCTCATCTTTTTAAAAGGCACCATAGACAATGAAGTTATATAATTTTTAAACAGAAATGCATCTAGTGATTTAATGTCCAAATTCTTAGAAGAGAAGCTGAATGAATTACAAAGAGACATGAACAGCAGAACTATGGTAATGTGAGACCTCTATCTCCTTCTTTCAGAACTAGATAAATCTAACCACAAAATAAATAGATATGATAGATTACTGGAGAAAACTGAATGGAGATAAAAAGAATATACTTTTTCCTCTTCGGTATAAGACATCTAAACCCAAATTGATCTTGAACTAAGGCATTAAAAACTTTACAATCAAATTCAGAAAGGCAGAAATAATTAATGCATATCATGATGCAATAAAAATTACAAGTAATAAAACATCATGGAAAGATAAACCAAAAAATTAATTGGAAACAAAGTAACTTAATTTTGAAGAATGAATGGATCAAAAAATAAATCATAGAAACAATCATTTCATCCAAGAAAATGATAGCAATGAGATTTCATACCACACTTTATGGGATGCAATCAATGTAATTTTTAGGGGAAATTTTATATCTCTAAATGCATATATGAATAAAATAGAGAGAGAGGAGAACAATGAATTGGATATGTAACTAAAAAAGGTAGAAAAAGAACAAGTTAAAGATCTCCAATTGAATATCAAATAGAAATTCTGAAAAATGTTAATAAAATTGCAAAATAATTATTGACCTAATAAAACTGAGTAGATTTTATGAAAAAAATGGAATAGATAAACCTTTTTCTTAATCTGATTGAAAACAAAGAAAGAAGACCAAATTGCCAGTATCGAAAATGAAATGCTGAACTCACCAGTGAGGAGGAAATTAAAGGGATAATTAGGAGCTATTTTGCCCAGTTGTATGCCATGAAATTTGATAAACTGAATGAAATGGATAAATACAACAATGAAAACTGACCAGATTAACAGAAGAAGAAATAAAATACTTTAACAACCCCATTTCAGAAAAAAAAGAATTTGAAGAAGCTATCAATAAACTCCTTAGGATAAAGTCTCCCGATCCAGATGGTTTCACAAGCGAATTCTTCCAAACACTTAAGGAACAATTAATTCCATTTCTACATAAACTATTTAAAAAAATAGGAGAAGATGGAATCCTGTCAAAATTCCTTCTATGACACCAATATGGTGCTGATACCTAAAGCAGGAAGATTCAAAACAGATAAAAATTATAGACCAATCTTAATAGTGAATATTGATACAAAATATTAAATTAAATTTTAGCAGAGATTACAGCAAGTTATTACTAGGATAATACCCCATGATCGATAAGATCTATGCCATAAAGGCAGAGGTGGTTTAACATTATGAACATACTCAAAATATTTAAGCATATTAATAACAAAATCAACGGAAATCATATTATTATCTCAATAGATGCTGGAAAAGCTTTTTGTTAAATGCAATATCCATTCCTATTAAAACACTAGAGAGAATAAGAATTAATGGAGTTTTCCTTAAAATAATATGAAGACTCTATCTAATATTATATGTAATGGGGAAAAATAGGAGCATTTCCAAAATGATCAGGGGTGAAAAATGGATGCCCATTATCACCATTATTATTCAACATGGTATTAGAAATGTTAGCTTTATCAATAAGAGAACAAAAAAAATTGAAGAAATTAGAATCATTATTGAGGAAGTACAACTTTCACTCTTTCCAGTTGGAATGCTTAGAGAACCTGAGAAAAATCATTGGAAAAAACTACTTCAGACAATTAACAAATTCAATAAAGTAGCAGGATATAAACTAAATCCACATAAATAATCAGCATTTATATATCTATATCATCTATATCTATATCTATATCTATATCTATATCTATATCTATATCTATATCTATATCTATATCTATATCATCTATATCTATATCTATATCTATATCTATATCTATATCTATATCTATATCTATAATCTATGTTTTTGCAAGGCAAATGGGGCTAAGTTCGCTTGCCCAAGGCCACACAGCTAGGTAATTATTAAGTGTGGGCCAGCGCTTTATCCACTGCTCCACCTAGCCTCAATACATATCTATATATATATCTATATATATATGTATATATATATATATATATATATATATATTTTACAAAGCTCAAGGGCAAGAGAAATTCCATTTAATAGAAAGAGAAATTCCATTTAAAGAAACTGCAGACAACATAAAAAACTTGGGAATCTACCTTTCCAAACAAACCCAGAAACAATATTCACACAAATAAAGTCAGATCTAAATGACATTTTCCCAATCATTTAGCTATCAAAGAAAGATTTATCTGTTAGCTTATAGATACCTTTTCCATTTGAATTTTATATCAAGTTATATAAAATCCTATGAGTAAATACACAGGAAAATAGAAGAAAGTTTAGAAGGGGACACAGAGAAGAAGGGAAGTTTTTGTTTCCATCATGTTAAATTTAATATATGGAAAAAATTATTTTTAAAAACATCTTTTTATATTCTCAAAGTTTGCTGCTTCATATTTACTCCACTGTTTCTGTTCATTGTACATGAAAATATTTTTGTTTGCATATGTTTGAAAAATTTGTCACAGAAGAAAAAAATAAACAATAGTTAAAGATGGAAATTTCCAGGTCATCTGTACTAAGTTAAGATCCCAGTCTATTTTTCGTGAACTACACTTGACATTAAAGATGGCACACTGGAAAGGTTCCTGTGTCTGGAATGAGAGGACCTGGATTCAAATGCCAACTCAACTGCTTTCCTTTAACCTTACCACTCTTACTTAATCTAAAGGTATTCAAGAGAATGGTTAGTTTCTAAAACAGCACCTGGCTTTTATGTTAGTCTTTGGTCAATGATTATCACCTGTTCCATGAATCATTTCTAGCCCATTGCTTATGTTTAGCACCTATGTTACTGTAGCATTTAAAATCTAAAGCAATTCAGCATGGAAGCTGGTCCTAACTTACCCCTTAACCAGGCAATATAGCTGCTCCTTGGATCGAGCTCAAAAACTGCCACTTATCAAACATTGGCAAATCTTGATACTTTATCCACACTTAGCCAGAAGAGAATCAAGAGGAATTTACTAAGTCAATAATAAGTATATTCATATGATTCCTCCTCTTTCCTCCCCACCTTCCCCTGCAGGGAAAAAATGACATTTATGGAGGTGTGGGTAGAATGGATAGATTGAATTGTACAGAGCTAATCCCAAATGAGTGGATTTCTTACATAACCAAAGCCATTGTTATCCTTGTACATACACATGTATTCACAACCATCAATATGATCAATATTCTCCTTAGTTGCAGATCCATTAGAATAGATTTTGACAATATGATATCATGAGTAGTACATTGAACTGGGAAAGATGGATTCTTATTCTAAACCAGTATTAAATATTTGATTGATCTAGAATGCAGCAGTGAATCTTGATGCAGAGCCTTGGATCTGTAGCCAGAAGACCTAGCCTTGAATTCCATTTTTGCTTCTTTCTACTTTTAAATCCTTGGACAAGTCACAATTTGCTTCAGCCTTCTTTTCTTAATATAGAAAAATGGAGATTTAAAGTTCTAATTCTTATTACTCTGCAGTTAAGAATTATTTCCAATTAAGTTTCCTACTTATAGAAATAAGGGCGTTGGACTAGATAATATCATAAATCCTTTCCACTTTTATTTTCTATGACTTTAAAGGCTAAATTTGGGCAATTTAATTAAGGTCTTCTTTATAAAAAGCATTAGGAGATGAAAGTATTTTATTTTAAATTACCTGAGATGATGAGAAAAATATATTCTTTAATGACAAATGCTTAACTAACTAAAACTGAATAAAATATGATACTAAAGTAATCCTTAAAGTAAAATTCAAAATGTGTCATCACATCATCTCAGATAGAAAGTGTGAATGATTACTGGTTTGTACCTATTTAATATCAAAATAATTGAAAGTGGAAGGTAGCCAGTAACTTTTTCTGATAGGAAAAAGAAAAGAAAATACATGTATGAATTTTTGGACATACACATTTCTTAATTTCATAATTGATTTTAGTTTCAAAATTGATATTTATAAATTGTTAACCGAGTCATGACTTTGGTAAGTTTACAACTATCCATTGTACAAAATTGTATGCTAAATAGGCAAAAATATAGCCTCTAGTCATTTCAAATAGGGGCATTAATAAGAATACTTTCCTAGATTGAAGACTTGAATTTAAATAATGGTCTTGCCTAGAACCTAATTACCTTAATATTCTTATGAAGGCAGCTATGTTTCAATTCAGTTTTACACAAAGGGGTTTAGTCAATTCTATATTCTTATTCTTTTGTTTAGCTTAGTTTTTAATTTTTGTAACACAGAGAAAGAAAAGTGGATTATTATAGCAAAGGAAAATTTAAGAAAGAAAAGGAAAAAAGGAATAAGTAATTAAGTACTAACTGAAGAATTCTTGGCAAATTTTGAAAAAAATACCATTTCTATTTTCATTCTAATGTACCACTCTCTTGTCAGTGTATACTGACTTCTTGAATTCATGTAAATAAAAAAGTTGGAAGGAAAATTATTTAGATTCACATTTAAAACATTCAATACAAATATTGCAAACTTTCATTTTTTTATACCAAAAGCATAATTCCATAATTAAGAATTAAAGTTATTATTAAAGAATTGGACTGATAAATTGAATTGGGATTAAGAAACTTAGAAAGTACTTTTTAATAAAGTTGTTAGATGAAAATTGTCTGAAACCAAATAGGTTACATAGGAAAATGAACAATTCTTTCCTAATTTGTATTCATTGTAATTTTCAAATGACATTAAAAGTTTTCTTTAATCTAATATTATTACATATGTTATGTTATTGAAATGACTATTACTATACACACATGGCAAATAATCAATTTCTAAAATTTCTTGGGGGGTTAATTTATTTACTAAGAAAGATATAAACAAAGAGCCATATAATGGTAGAAGGAAGATCTAAAACTGAAACACAATGTAGTGCTCTTTTCCATAGGAATAGGAATAAGGTAAATTTATATTTAACCTCATCCAATGGACTTAGCTACTGAAGTATCAATTTAAAAAAAAAACTCTTCATTCAGGTAACTGCAATTCTTACAATCTCATTATTGAAGGCCACTAATTCTCCCATTCCCTTCAAATCATAGGGTCAGGAGTTAGATATATTCCTTTCCTTCCTGGCTCAGAATGTTCTTCTCCACTCTGCCACGTACTATTACCTTCAAGACCATCAGTTCTTATATTGCATGACTACATACTATAGCCTCACTATGCCTCAATCTTCTCACCTCCAAAATCCTACTTCTTGATTTCTCCACTTCAGTTATTCTTGCAACTATTTACAAACCAAATCTATGGAGTTTTATTATTTCACAATCTGACCAAAGCTTCATATTCTTTTTGTGCCTTCATTTTCTCACATTTCTTCAATATTATCATCACATTTGTCCTCTTGATACATCCCTATGAAATTTTTTCTTAATATTTTTGCGTTAAAAAAAATAATTGTCGATTTCCAATGAGTCTCCCTCTTCCCAAATAGATGCAATATACGATAACACTATGTGTCTAATAATACATGCCTAATTCTATACCTATTATTCACTATCTTTCTGACAAATTAGAGCATGCATTCTTTAATATCCATCTTCTGAAATCCTGATTGGTCACTGTGTCAATCAGAATTTGGTAGTTTTTCAGTGTTGTTTTCTTTTAAATTATTCTTCATAGGATCATAGAATTATATATTTAGGGTTGGAAGATTACAGCTGAAAGAGAATTAAGAGTCATTACAGTTGGTTAAGACAGCTCCTTTCATCTTGAACATGTTCTACCTTTTTTCAACTTTTTCTAAGAAGGTATTCATTAATGAAGTACAATCAATTTGAAGAGAGTTTTCTAGTTGTATACCTGTGTATATATCCCATCACCAAGAGTAGTCAATTGAGACTGGATTGCAAATTATTAGGGATATTTGTAAAGAGAATTCTAAAATGGGCCAAAAGTTTAGATTAAATTATTATTATGATAATTTCTAACTGATTCTAAGAGTCAATGATTTTCTTTTTTTCTTTTTAAAATTTTTTACATCTCTAAGCCTTCCCATTGATTCCTTTGTTACTCCACTCTCACTTGGTAACAAATACGTAGAGTCAAGCAAAACAAATCAATTCATTGACCATATCTAAAAATATATTCTTCATTGTATATTTATTGACCATCTCCTCTGTGTTAAGAGTTGTGGACAATAAGTGGAAACTGTCACTGGATCTCCAAAGCCATGATTGAGCAATGCATTATCAAAGTCCTAAAGTCTTTAAATGCTATTTCCTTTCACATTATAACATTTTCAATAGAAACATTGTGATTAGGAATGCCATTATCTTACAAGTTAAATAATGTTTTGTGGATTAGTCTGAGGACCTAACCATGATATGTAAAGTGCTTCATTCTTTTTTTTGTTCTGTTTTTTCTTTGTTTTTATTTTTTAAAATTTATTTACACATTTTTAAATATTCTTGTTTAAGAGTAAACATAATACCCCCTACCCCCAAAATATAAAACCTCATGAGAAATAAAATAAAAGAAAGAGAAACTGTGTTTCAGTCTGTGTTCTGATACCATCAGCTCTGTCTCAGGTATATAGCACTTTCTTTATCTTAAGTCCATCATAACAATTACTTCCATATTTTTCCACAGTTGCTGTTGCTGATTGTAATTCCCTCCCTCCATTCCTCCCCACTAACATCTATTATATTTTCTCTTTCCTTTCACTCTGTACCTCTTCAAAAATGTGCTGTGGAGCAGCTGAATGGCACAACAGACAAGAGGGCCCTGGGGCCAAGAGTACCCAAGTCTACATTCCACCCCAGAGACCCAGCAACCACCCAGACCTGTGGTCCTGGACAAACCACACAATCTCAGCACCTTGCAAAAAAGTAAAAAAGAAATGTGTTATATCTGACTATCTTCTCCTATGATCTACCATCTCCTCTATCATCCACATTCACCCTCCTGTCCCCCTCTCTCTTTTTTTCTTCTAAATGTCTCTACCCTATTGAGTGTGCATGCTGTTTCCTCTCTGAGCCATTTCCAATGAAAATGAAGTTTCCTTCATTCCCCCTCGTCTCCCCACTTCCATACTATTGCAAAAGCTATGTGAACTATCTTTTATATGAAATATCTTAGCCTATTCCACCTCTCCTTTCTCTTTCTCCCAGTACATTTCCCTTTCACCCATTGCCCCCATTTTTACAATATTCAAATTCAGCTCTCTCATGCCTCTTCTATAAAAGCTCCTTCTATTTGATCTATTAAATGCGAAGGTTCATATGAATATTATCAGTACCATCTTTTCATGCAGGAATACATGCAGTTGACTGTCATTAAGTCCCTCATAATTTATCCTTCTTGCCCACTCTCTATGCTTCACCTGATTCCTGTACTTGAAGGTCCAACTTTCTGTTCAGCTCTGGTCATTTCAACAGGAATATTTGAAATTCCCATTTCATTGAAAGTCCATCTTTTCCCTTGGAAAAGGATGTTCAGTTTTGCTGGTAGCTCATTCTCAGTTGCATTCCAAGCTCTTTTGCTTTCCGGAATATTATATTCCAAGACCTATGAGCCCTTAATGTAGTTGCTGCTAAGTCCTGTGTGTCCCTGATTTGCAGCTCCACAATATTTGAATTGTGACCTTCTAGCTGCTTGTAATATTTTCTTTTTGACTTGGGACTTCTGGAACATGACTATAATATTCCTGGGGTTGTTTTTTTATCTCTTTTTGGGGGAGATCAGTGGATTCTCTCAATTTCTATTTTACCCTCTGCTTCTAGGATATCAGGGCAATTTTCCTGTAGGAATTCGTTAAAAATGAGGTCAAGGGTCTTTTCCTGATCTATGTCCTACAATTCTCTTGTACTCATACTATGTTCTAGCTACAACTTACTATTTACTATTTTTTTTAATTTATTATTTTTCCTATTTCTTATTTTTATTAGTTTTAAACAGAAAGACTACAATAAATACTACACATTATATTCAAAATCATCCATCTTTTCTTTGTTTCCATGTAAGTTTTCTTCTGTTTGAGGTGCATTGTTTAATATGCACACACATACATATATGCATATATATGCATATATACCTATACATATATGCAAATTCACATACACATACACACATACACATATTTACATATACCATATACATACATATAGATATATATATTCTATATATATTCATAGAAATCTATATATTTGGATTATATGAGAGATTCACAAACACACATTCTATTCTTAAATAGGAAGGCTACAATTAAGCATGGATAAAGTCATACATATAATATATATTTATAACACATGCATATATGGATACTCAGACACATGTATGACTGCATACATATATTGGATATACACATATGCTCACACACATGCACATTTTTGCATATATACATATATATTCATAGACCTCTATATATTTGGTTTGTATGAGAGATACACATATAGTTCTTGTCCTTCATTATTGAAGAAGACCAAATTGACATTACTATGTTTGAGAAAAATTACAGCATGTTTGATTAAGACTGATCAGACCCAAACAGGCTTGGACTGCTTTACCACAAATCAGACACAAATAATTCATACGAATACCTGGGGTATTTACTCTAAATTTATGTATGCTATGTTTCCTTTGATGTGCTTCAATCCTGTCTTCCTCATAGAGCACAGCCCTCACTGATGAGGACATGCCAGACTGGGTGGTCCTGTGCCACTGTCTCCTGTGCTGTAAATCAGTTTTAAAGTTCATAAGAGAGACCTTCAGGGTGTCTCATTATTGTTTCTTCTCTTACTCCTTTGTGAGTGCTTGTCCTATGTGAGTTCTCCATAAAATAATCATTTTAGCAAGTGTACCTCTGGCATTCTAACAATGTGCTCTGCCCTTTGTAGCTGTACTCTCTGTAGTAATTTTGCAATGATTGGGAGTTTAACTCAATAACAGACCTCAGTGTCTGGTATCTTCTCCTGCCAGGTGATCTTCAGAATCTTCCTAAGTCAGTTTCAATGGAATTGATTCATTCAGTTTCCTGGAATGGTGTTGGTAGACTGTCAAGGTTTCACAGGCATGCAGCAATGAGATCATCTGTAACTGTATGGTTTCACATATGGCTAATGTGGTTTTGGTTAATGGGGCACCTGTATTGTCTCAGTGCTAATCATTAGGCCAAAATTAGCACAAGTAGCAGAGAATTGATCCATACTTTGTTAACATCTCAGCTTCAGAGGCTGCATTGAGTGCACAATCATCACAAGAGCATCATCCATAGAGTGAAACAAGGCTGTGTCCTTGCTTCCATGTGTTCTATTATGATGTTTCAGTCATGTTATTAAACACCGTCACTAAAGTCGAATACAGCATCAAGGTCAGCTACCATACTGATGGTAAATTCTTCATCTTGTAAAGGCTATAAGCCAAGACCAAAATGGAGGGAATATTGGTACATGATCTTCAGTTTGCAGATGACTGTTTCAGCAAATGGAGAAGTTTTGAGAACTGTGGATGAGTTCACTTTCTCTGGCAGTGTCCTTTCAGAGAGGAACACATTGATAATCAGGTTGACAGATGCATTGTCAGAGGTAGCTCAGTATTTAGGAGACTCTGAAAGTGAGAAGAAGTACTAGACTAATCTAGCAAACTGAAGGTCTACAGAGCTTTTGTGCTGAACTAATTACATCATGAGTAGGTGACCATTGTTGCTGTTTCCAACTTCATTCCTCCAAAGTACTCCCTGTTATGGCTGATATTCTGAGTTTAATATAGCATTAAAGTCACCAGAAATATAAGCTTATCCTTTTTGGTATATTGATGACAAGGGTCTCCAGGTCTTCATAAATTTTTTGTTGATTTTATCAGGTCATGGTGGGAGCATAGACCTTGAGTGCATGACAATTTCTTGCAAGTGGCAATTTCATTTTCATGAGTGTGTCATCCCCTCCTTTTGGTAGGCATTAGCATAGCTTGTTAATTAGATTAGTTTTGACTGGAAAACTTACCACAGCCTCATAGTACTCCCTTTCAGTCTGGCCACTGTAGGAAATCATGTATCTACCTCCAAATTCAGAAATCTGGCTTTCATTTACCAGTCTTATTTCACTCAGAATTGCTTTTTTGGATATGGCACCTTCTGGGTTTTCTCAGAACAAGTGCTGTTCAATGAGTGGTGTGATCCTTAAAAAAGAGCTGCTCAGTCACCCGGGGGTGGGTAGGGGGAGGGTTTGTGTCCCACTACTGCTTTCAATGGGGACATGACCCTTTGATCTGGGCTGCCTGTGTGCAGTATTAATGACTACAACTCCCAATTTATCCATACTTGCTGCTTCATCACTTGTCACAGGACTTAGAGATAGAAATGGTAAAGTGGTATGGGTGGTGTCTTTTGATTCATGCGTAAATTGGATTTGTGAGGTAGAACTTCATGAAGTCATCTACCTCACTCTCTCTTCCAAAGTCATCATGATCTAGAGTCAAGTTAACTGGGGATGGCTCTGGATGCAGAAACCTTGGTTTCTTCTATATCTAAGCAAGTTCTAAGCATTCCACGATACCTACTTTAGTTATATTCATGGACTATTGGAATGGAGTGTTCTCATCTGCCCATTCCACCAGTGCTTTGGGGTAACCCTTGCCAACTCAGTTTCAGACTCCCTTAGCCTCAATTTGGTTTGGCCAGCTTGCCAAAATGGTTTACCATAGTGTGGCCACTGTGTATGCTACAGCTTCCTGGAGTCACTGGTAGTTTAGGTGGCTCAGGTAGACATCAAATATGGAAAGCAGCCCTGAAAATGGCTCAATACCCTCACACCAGAGGTACTCATCCTCCTTGAATATACATTACACGCCGTACATATACACCCATGCTTACTACTCACAAATAGTTTCCAAGTTATAATTTTTTTGTCTCTCATGACTTTGCTTATGCAATTCTCTTCTTGCAACACAATCATATATATATATATATATATATATATATATATATATATATTTATATATATACACATAGACATACAAACACACAGAATGTTTATTTTTTCCTCTACTATTTTGTCAGCTGCATGAAAGAAGAAATGTGTATTCATTTTCACATATCTCCCAACTTGCACAGTGTACTATGTGTATTCTGTACATAATTAATATTTATTAAGTGAATGAAAAAAATCAGTGTGACTGGGGGCGGCTTTGTGGCACAGTGGCCCTGGAGTCAGGAGTACCTGAGTTCAAATCTGACCTCAGACACTTAATAGTTACCTAGCTGCGTGGCCTTGGGCAAACCACTTAAACCCTTTGCCTTGCAAAAACCTAAAAAAAAAAATCAGCGGACCATAGAATCATTCATTTAGAACTTGAAGTCATTGATCTTTTCTGAAAGGGAATTCAGAGGCCATTCAGGTAAAAAAAAACTTTAATTTTATAGATGGGGAAACTGTGAACCAGGAAAATTAAATTACTTGAACAAGGTTATAAAGCTAACTTGTCATAAAGATTCTTTAAATGTTATCTTTTGGCAACTGGATGGAACAGTGGATAGAGTAGCAGTCCTGGAGTCCAGAGAAACTGAGTTCAAATCTAGCCTCAAAAATTTATCACATAAACCCATATAATCTTGTTTGTCTCAGTTCCTCATCTGTAAAATGAACTGGAAAACGATATGGCAGTATTTTTGCTAAGAAAACCCAAATAGAAAATAAAGAATTGGACATGACTGAAAATAGTTGAAAAGAGCACTGGTTCTCTTCAGTAAGAATTAGAGACAAAAAAAGTCTTTGATTCCATTGGTTCACTTGCTAAATAAGTAGGAATATTTTCATTACTTTCAGCATTTTGCAAAACCTTGTCAAGGACTCAACTTGTTTTTTTCTTTGCAATTTCACCTCCATCGATTGTTAAGATTAATATCCTTGCAAAATCGACAGATCATTAAGTCACCAATGAGGGAGGTAGCCTTTGTAAAGAAATAGGTATTGATGTTAGTTTAAAACAAGGAGAGACAGATAAAGATAAGAGAACTGGCACAGGTATTACCAGAAGAAGAACTTGTTACTTCTTACTCCCTTTCTCAGTCACTCTGTTTTTTTTCTTCTCCTTTAATTTTGAGGTCCCTTGAATACTTTGTACATTGCATTCAACATATGTTCTAAGTACCATAAAACTTACAATAAGATTGAATCCCACTAGTCTCAATACCCATTGCCACAAAAATTTCCAAAATATAGAGATGGTTAAAAACTTAAATTAAAAAAAAATTCTGAGAGTGGGATGATTTGTATCCCCTTTTAGTTAAAATGAGCTGTACATTGATTTATACTTTCTGTGTTACTCATTAGTCCATACTCACCAAATGAAGAACCTGTGGTTAGGGGAAGAAGATACTTCTTAGTTTTACACCAAAAGTAAATTATATTGTTTTGATAAACCTCAAAAGCTATTAAACTCATATTTTGTGAAAATTATATTCATTATTTTCTTACCTAAGTCTCTGTTGAAATCATTTCTTGCTACCTGGTTACACACTTGACATTTTGAAAGGTAAGTACAGCTCTTTCTCATAAACACCATCCTTAGGTCATTATAGTTCTATTCAAATCAAAGCAAATGAACTGAATAACAACAATAAAAACATCTTGATACAATGGTAAAGTAAAAGGCAGTTGACATTTAAAAAATCATTCTTAGCTCCTCTTAATGAGTAGGTCTTTGGAGAAGATTTGTCTGAGCCCATGGGGATCAAATCACCTGCCAGGACTTGGAAGGGTCCCATCAGTCAGGTCTGACACACAACTGATTGTGCTGTTAAATCACTTCACCATCTTGATTTATCTCATGAAGGCAGATGGAAAAAAAAAAGTTAAGAAGTTTTTTCTAATTTTCTTGGGATACCTCTACAAATAAGTTTGTGTCTTACATTGAGCAGAAAAACAAATATTTAATCTAATGGTAAGATTTTTTAGAATATAAATTATTTTTTCTAAGTAGGATAGGATTATTCTTACAAAAACATGGACCAATTTTCATGACACTAGGTCATGAGTTAATTGAATTGAAGTGGCAATAGGATAAGTCTACCCTATTCCTAATGTTGGAAAATATTAATAAAAGGTTATCTAATAGTCTACATTTAGTGGTCAATATCTGGTTGTCTTCTTTATAAAAAGAACCACCACTTTGTCCTGAAGTCATGTTAATTATGGTTGAAATGTTTTCTTTTGGTCATAGATTGGTTCCATTTTTTATGGTAGCTACTAAAGAAAAAGAGGCTGTCAGAACAAAAGGGAGAAGACATTAAAAATATTACAAATTAAATTAATGTTCAAGTTCTCTTTTAATTGGTATAATTTGATGACCTTGTGTCTTGATACTAGCTTTTATTAAGAGACAGCTATTTGTCAGACACTATGAAAATTGAACTTGTTCCCATGGATGAGACAGCATATAATAGAACAAGTATGGAAAATTTTTATAAAACATGTTTACAAAATACTTAAAAAACAGATTCATGGTAATCTTGGAAAAGGAGAGGAGGGGAAGCCTTGCCAAAAAAAAGGGCTACCTACAGAGGGTGGAATATAAATTGATTCATGAAAGTACCCTGAGATACAAGAGGCAAAAGTGAAGAGTGAGGCTGTTCCACTCAGCACAAAGGTATTGTCATGTGAGGAGAACATTAAAAAAAAGAGCAATCTTACTGAAATGACAGATGAAGGAAGTATGGGTGATAAGACTGAAGGGGTTGACACAAGGTCAGGTTATAAGGAGTGTTTAACATAGGATAGAGAAATTTCTGTTTTATTCTAGAAGCAATAGGGAGATATTAGAATTTCATTGAGCAGGGGAAGTAATGTGGTCAGACCTGGGTTTAGGGACTGATTAAATTCATGTGGGTACTCCTTAATGAGGGAACTCCTCAATCAATTGCCCTTTAACTCCTTTTCATAAACTTAGTCTTAGAGATTGATTTAGAACATTCATATGCTAAATGATTTGCCCAGAATCACAAAGTAGATAAAAAGTGAGGCTTGAATACAAGTCTTGCAGGAACTGAGTTTCCTTTCTATTGACTAAAACCCAATACTTTCAAGATAAGATATAGAAAAAATATTTTGGTAGATGTGGAGGATGGATTAGAGTAGGGAATGATGTAAATTGGAGAGACTGATTAGCAAGCTAGTGCAATAATCTCAGTATTATATGATGAGGTCTGAAATAAGATTTCATAAAAATCATCTTTAGACTTAACATTTAGAAAATGAATTCAACATATTTTGACAATATACTTTCTTATTTATTACTTTTAATTGCATATGAATAAATGTTTTATAAAAAGATAATTTCCATAAATTCTGTAAAGTCAAGGATTTGGAACTTATAGTGACCTCAACAATCATGTTGTCCATCTTATAAATTTTTACAGGAAACTGAATCCAATAGAGAAAGCAAGTGACTTGTCCAAAGGAAGTAGTTGACAGAACCAGGAGGTGAGGTTAGATCTTCTGAGTCTAGTGCCAGAGTTCTTTGATCACAACATAGCATTCTTAAATAAAAGACCTAAGGTAAATGATGTACAGTTGTATCAAGTGAGAAAAGAGACGTTTCTTACTTTAAATTATATTTTTTCAATGACATAAAGAATATATAACTTTCTAGAAATATAGATTTCTTCCTTGCGTGGAACATTTTCTAAGCATACCTGCTGAAATCATCAGGGAACTGGTCTAAGGAATGATAGCTATATACATATGGTATTGTGTATATGAATTATGGATACTTAGCATTTGGAGTAATTGGAGACCTCTGTACATCACCTGCAGAGAGAGGAAGTAATGTTGGAACCTACTGAAATTTTGTCATTTCTTTCTTCTCAGCAACATCAATATCTGTCTCAGGGACTGGCCTACTTTGGAATCTTTTTACTTAAACTTTTATATATTGTTTGGAGAATTGTTATTACTGTTGATTGCAGGATAACATTGGGTTTCTTTTATCCAGTGAAGGCAGAGGACAAAAGAAACCCAATGTTATTTTGTGCTCCTCTTTTTCCCTACCCTAATACCAGTCTTCTAACTCTTTAACTTACATTATTTACATAATAGGGCAGCAAGATGACACAGTGAACAAACTGCAAATTCTGGAATTAGGAAGACCTCCAATCCGACTTAGACACTAGCTATGTTGGTCTCAGTTTCCTCATCTCTAAAATCAGTCGGAGAAGGACATGATAAATCTTTCCAATATATTTACTAAGAAAACCTCAAAAGGGTCCTAAAGACCCCCAACAAGACTAAAATGACTGAACAAATGGATATTTAAGTTAGCAATAGCTAATATTTAAACAGTCCTCTAAAAAGTTAAAAGAATGCTTTTCATACACTATTTCATTTGATTCTCACAAAACCCTGTGAATTGGGTACTATTATTGTAGCCACTGGTTACTTAAGTTTAATCCTGCCTATGAGGAATCATTATTCAGACTCAGGGAAAGCAAGGTTGGAAATAAAACAAAAATTTATTAAAGAAGTCACAACATAAGAAAATGATAGGTAAAGAAAGACAGAGAGAAAAGAACAGCCAAGCTGGGCTTTATTGGGCCAGCAAGTCAAAGAAGATTGGCCACCCTGAATGGAGTCCAACCCAGGTTTTTATGTCTTGCCTCTTATCCAGAGGGCAAAAGGTGAACTCCCTTCCCCTTACTGGACTTGGAATTAGGTAAAAGGTGAAGCCTCAGGAGATCAGAATACAAATTTTATATTAAACAATGAATCCATAGTAGTCAATTTACATCAAGAATGGGGATCTCCACCCAATTTGACAAGATTTATCAGTCTTTAAGATAAAAAAAATTTCTTTCACTTACATTCATAATTTTCTACATATTTTCCCTGCATCATCCACCCCCCCCCCTCAAAATTATTCAGGACCCAGATTCTTCTGAACCTTTCAGAGTCCATTTAGAGATGAATGCATTACAGTGAGGACTTTATTGAGGTAGCGTCCAGAGAATGATCAGCTAGTAAAGCTGGCTGGCATTCTGCAGAGGCTGGTCTCAGAGATATATAGCTAGAGAAACAAAACTCAGTGGAAAAAAATTGAGCAAGTAAAAACCAGATATATTGTAACAGAGAAGGCTATTTAATAGAAGTCCAATAATTAGGGAAAAAAAACTAGAAGGTCTATAAGGAGCAAGAATTATACTTTATGATCCTAAGCCAATTTCAAAATACTTTTTATTAAAACATGGGTTCCTAAATAACACAGATTTGTTAATTAGTCACATTAAATTGTAAACAACAGCTCAAAAATAGTATTAAAAATGTACTGAAAAAGCATTTAAAAACTGCATGTGTTCAAAAGCTAATTTGCAACAGAATTTTCTATTTTACTTTGGCCATGTTTAGAATGAAAAAGAATTCCAGTTGAAGAATGGATCTCTCTTCTAAAGCAGCTAAAAATTGACCAATAGGCATAATCCAGATGTAAGCAGCCATACTGATATTTCTTTTCCTTGAGGGGACTTGTGATAAAAAATCAGGGAGTACTTGAATACAATGTCCTCTGATAATAGACTAATTTGTTATTTAAAAGCAGTTTCACTAAGCAGGTAAGATAGAAAGATAGTGAAATATCTTTGAAGACTTTCAGTAGCAGTTTTCCTAATTTGGTGAATCTAGAAAAAGGACCTTCTGCACCCACAAGATGAATTTTTGAGACCAAAAAGCACTGGATACTAGTCCCCATAATTTGATCTTTGGTTATACTTGTGAAATATTAGAACTGGAAGACTGATGTTGGGGTAGGGAAAGGGAAGAACTCAAAATCTCAGATTTTATCTAGAAGCATCTTGCTGCTCTATAGATAAAATCCCATTTTTCTGCAGGAAGCTTTTTCTAATCCCTCTTAATTCTAGTACCTTCCTTCTATTGATTTATCTCCAAATTTTTGTTGTTTAGTACTTTCAGTCCTATCTGAGTCTTCCATGAACCCATTTGAGGTTTAATTGGCAAAAATACTGGAGTGGTTTGCTATTTCTTTCTCTTGTTCATTTTACATATGAAGAGCTAGGACAAAAGTTCTAAGTGACTTACATGCTCAGGATCACACAGCTAGTAAAGTATCTGAGTCTAGGCTTCCTTGACTTCAGATCTGACACTCTATCCACTGTCCAATTGTTTGGTACATATTTAAACATAGATATTTGCATGTTGTATCCCTCATTAGATTGTGAGGTTATCAAGAATAGGGCCTGTCTTTTACCTTATTTTTCATGCTCAATATTTAGTAAAATGCTGCACAAAGTAATGTTTATTCTGTTTTAGGAAAAATGCTCTAATCAGTATGGAAATTTTTCCTAGTCAGGAGAAATTTTGAAAAGTGATTAGCATCTCCATTAGATAGGGGCCAGGGCATGAAAGATTTATAAATTATTGTTTGATAAATATATATTCTTAGATATAGTCTGGGAAAATACCAAGATAAGTGAAGACTAGTAAAAACTTGTTTTACATGTGTCAAGAAAGAGGGTTCCTAGTTAGCTTTGAGTAATATGTAGAAGCTTTATTGTGAGCAATTCCCTGGAATAATCTGATTTGTTTATTAATCAGGCTTCACATAAAGTTTCACTTCAAAACTTTCCATAGATATTGTACACTCTGAGTGTACAATTTGAGGCATACTTCTTAGTACTATAAGGAGATAAAACATTTCCCATCTAAATCATATTGTTTTATGTAAATACATGAATTTAAAGGGGGAAAAACTATTGGAGGATTTTGAAAAGTGAGTAAAACTAATTCATCTCATGGTAAACCATTAGAGAAAGTCCTCTTTGTCTTTTTTCTTGACTATGCATATACTGAGAGAATTCTCTTTTAAAGGATGAACATCATAAATAGTTCTGCCTGCTTATTTTTCTGCTAGTTCATGAAATGTTCTTAGTTTATTTTGTGAAATTGTAATACTTATCACTTTTTTATTTTATTCTTTGACTCATATTTTCTTCATATTAAAAATTTTAAATGATTTATAATTTTATAAATTAAATATTCCATTAGATAAATTGCTGTGCTGTAGTCACTGTCACAAATTCATTTGAAAATGTAAGGAATTTTTGAGGTTATGCAATCCAATCCTCTTATTTTATAGTTTAGGAAACTAAGGTCTAAGAAAATGAAGTTATTTGCTCAAGGTCATACAAAATTGCAAATAGTGGATACAGGCTCCAACTTCAAAATCTTTTACTTTTGTATTGAGACTCTCGAAATCTCTAGATAAATTCTCCTCACACTGAAGATTTGTATCTCCCAGAACAAGGTTAACTACATTTCTCCTCAGAGTTCTAGGTGCAGTCTGGCGAGTAGGAATGATGGTCTCTTTTAATACTATGAGTTCAAATTTCTATTCTATTGTACTCTCTCAAACATCAACTACAAGTTTATATCTCATATATAATATTAATTGATTAGGAAACTAATTTAATTTTACCAATTGATGTTAATTAAAAATTACAAAGGAATGTATACTAAGATATCCAAGAATAGAAGTGAAAAGAAACAAACTTCCTGCCAATAACTGGGGGCATATCTTCCTTAATACTACCTCATTATATGGGGAGAGTAGGTTCAACCTTAAAGTAGTTGATCCAAAGCATTACTACCACCAGGGTTACTTCTGAAAATAGCATATTTAATGAGTGGTTTACTTATAGGATCCAGAATCTTGTTTTGTGGTTAATTCCCTGCTGGGCTGGGTCTTGGTGGCTCTTATGGGCTGTGTTGCCAGAACAAACTTAGCTATACTCAAATTCTGTCATTGATAACAATTCAGGATTATCCTGACCTTTTGAGACTCACAAGGTTACAACTTTGTCAATTCTATCTCCAGTGCTTCTTCACTAATACAAGAAAGAGTAGAAGCAAAAGAAGCAACAGCAGAACCAAATACTCATGACTTCATGTCAATACGGGAGGAGAAAGCAAGGCTGCTGGCAATAGCTTTCTTTTTCCAATTATCTTAAAATTATGCTAACCTGTTTCTTCGAAGCAGGAAACATCTAGAGAACTGTTTATGATTTTTATTATCTAATCATTAAGATTAACTTGAAGAGAAATGAGACCCTGAGGCTGAAATCTGGATCAGATAAGATGGCCTGGCTGCCCAGCAGAATTATTAAGGAAACCCAACATTTGTTGGTAGAATCAGTTCCTGGGATAAAAGCAGAACCAGATGAAAGCAAAGCTAGTTATTTTCATGTGGTCATTGCAGACCCGCAGGATTCCCCCTTTGAGGGAGGGACTTTTAAACTTGAACTATTTCTTACAGAAGAATATCCAATAGCAGCTGTTAAAGTATGTTTAATGATCAAAATTTATCACCTAATGTAAACAAGTTGGGAAAGAATATGTTTAGATATTTTGAAAGATAAATGGTCTCCAGCATTACAGAAACACCCAGCCCAGTGCTGCTCTCAATCCAAGCTTTGTTAAATGCTCACAATCCAGAGGATCCATTAGCAAAAGATGTAGCCAAGCAGGGAAAGACCAAGGAAGCCCAAGCCATCAAAACAACCAGAGGATGGACTAGGCTATATGCCGTGAATAATATTTAAATTCAGTCTCAACATCAAGTGTGCATCACTTCTGTTCTGTGAAGACCTCTGCATTTTTTGTTTGCATTTCATGGACACAGTCTTAGAAATATTACAGAATAAAAACCCAGACCATCTTCAGTCCTTTGGTGATTAAATGTACTTTAGCAAATCTCTGTCTTGTCCTGATTCACTGTTGTAATACATGAGCAGAGGTTAGAAGTATCATCTGGATTGTTGTGAAATTGTTTAAAAGCGGTGGTCGAGCTCTGTTTTTATTCATTTCTCTCATCGTGGTTTAAGTATCAGCACTGTGAATGAAAGTAGTTGTGGGTTAGCTGCTGGGGTGTGTCTTTTTTTTCTTCCAGTTTTGTGGGCTCCTTTTCCCTTTTTATGGTGATGCTAATTGCATTGGTTAAAACAGCTAACCAGTTGTACTTTAGAATATGCCCTCTAGCCAAGTTTTAACTCTTTAAACACTGTAGATGGACAAATTTGGTCTTTTGAGCAAAAAATAGGAACATTAAACATCATAGCCCTCAATAATATTGTGATTCTGCTGTCAAAGTGTAGAAACTTCCCTTCAAGAAAAGCTAGTGACCATTTTGTATGGCTTGTCTGGAAACTTCTGTAAATCTTCTGTTTTAGTAAGATATTTTTGTTGTTCTAAAAAAAAAAATTAACTTGAATTTTGTGCATGTATATAAATAGATAAATCTCAAACTGCCTATCTAATTGCATATCTATAAAGAGATTAGACATTTTAATTTGTTGTAGTAGATTGTATATCTAACCACAAGAAAACTCTCCTTATCAGTAATGCTCTGAAATTGCCTGCAACTAAAACCTGAGAGAGTCACCTGGGCCAGGGACTTTGAGAATAAGTGATTGCTGAAGACTACATAGTTAAGATTACGTACAGGAAGCATATTTGGAACCCTGATCAGTCTGACATTAAAGCAAACTTTCTATTCTCTCTCTGGAAGAAGTCAGCTTAAGAAAAGATTAAAAGACAAATAGAACATTTTATATTTGATCCTGAAGGTAATAAGGAGCTACTGCAATTTTTGGAATGTTGATACATACATATATATGTAATATGGTCAGACTTTAGTTTTAGATAAATTTGAAAGTGAAGAATGGAATTAGTATGAAGAAACAGGGCTGTGTCAGGACTTTCTTTTTCATATATGTATTTGTTCATAAGAAATAAAATAAGTTGATATTAATCTTCAATATTTGGACTTTTCCATTTGGCATCCATCATATACAACTTGAAATATATCCTAACTAGACTGGCATCACAGACGAATTATGAAAAGTAATAGGTTTGTAAATGATACTCCTTCAATGAAAGACATTGTATAAAGTATTAATCCTCTCATTACACTTGGGAATTTATGGTACTAAAAAAAAATAACTGCCTTGACCAATGATTACATTTGTAAATAAATCAGGGAGCAGGAGTGCATCATAGAATCATAGATGTAAAATTAGAATGGACTTTAGGGATGATTGTGGATAATCTAATTTTATAAAAGAGAAAACTGAAGTCCAGAGACGTTAAATAATATTTTTTCATTTTTCTTTTTTTCTTATGAATTTAACCATCAACAGACATCTTTTTTACTGTACATATAAATTACATTATAAAAGAAATATTCCCTTTCAGAATATGGTTAACTTATCAAATTATGCATTAAAGTATTAATTAAATTCATTTGTGTATCTGTTTTATTTTCTCCCTTATTTATTCTTATTTATTTATTCATTTGTTAATTTTTAAGACTGCTTTTATATCTTGCTTATGTTAGAAGTACAGAAGCTAAAATGGCCCAGTTGCTCCATTTTAAATAATCTTGTGTCCTCTCATAACTTAGGATTTATTAATGCATTGTATACTGCTTCTAATTTCCAGAGATTATTCAACTTCACTCTACTAGTAGTTGTAATTATAGACTTTATTATCATAATACATTTTGAATTTAACAAGGTATTAAACAAATCACTTATGTGTTTTGGTCTTCAAGTGAACTTTTTCTCTGTATTTAAAAATATTTTATTGATTTTATTTCTTTCATTTTTTTTTGGATTCATTTCACTACAAGTTCCCTTCACATACCCAAATAGAAAATTCCTCTTAAAAATATTAGCAAATTTTAAAAATTCACATTATTTCTGAAAATTCAAATCTCATTCTGCACATCTAGTTTAAGAAACTAGAAGCATATTTTATCATCATTTTCTGAAGTTATTAATCACTTATTATTTGTAGTCTTTCAAAATTTTTTCCTTTATATTAGTGTGTTCATTATGTAACCTGTTCTCCCAGTTTTGTTCATTTCACTCTGAATCAATTATAAAAAGTTTTTTCCAGTTTTCTCTGAATCCCTTTTACTCATCATTTCTTATGAGAGAATTAAAATTCATGATTTTGCTATGTCACAATTTATTTAGCCTTTCCCCATCTTGTGAAAACTCATTTTATTTCCAGTTCTTAACTATAACAAAAAAGTACTGCTCTAAATTTAAATGATATTCCCAGGACCAATTTCCATAGACATATCTACACTTATTCCCTTCCTGGGCTGATTCTTTCACTCCAGTTTGCTCTCACTCTGACTGAAATTATTTCCTGAGGAAGGACCAGCATCATGAGGTTATATTCAAATTCTCTCAAAGATCTAGGTGAACCTAATTGTAGAAGATTTGCTCTCTCTAATCACTACTTTTGCATCTTAGCCCTAACTAATCCATTCCTATTACATAAACTTGTCATTATAATCTTGACATTTTTAGATATTAAAACTATTTTACTTTATAATAAAGAAAAAAGATTATATCATAGGAATTTGTATATTGAAACAAGCACAAGAATAAAAATGCTATAATTCACACATAAATCCTCATTACACTGCTTCATAGATGGATTCTGGTGGGGAGAATAGCCATATACAAGAACCTGCCAATGAGGTTTTGAATGAGGACAACTCATGTACTTATGGTAACACAGATTTGTAATTTTAAACTTTAGTGTCTCATTACATCAAAGGCACTGTCCATAAAGGTAGCTTAATGAGAATAGATTCTGCATTGAAAATAAAATTTTACTGCTATTCTGCTCTTGACTAATTTCTTTCAGTTAATAAAGTTGATTTTCTTGGTAACTTGTATGATTCTGAACTGTTCCTCTGCTCTTGGACTTGTTCTTCAACAGCAACTGATAGTGCACATGGCCACTTCTACCATCAACTTTTTGATACAGTTCTGCAATCTTTTCTTTTTCCTCTTCCTTCTTTTTGTCCTCCTTATCCTCATCCTTGTTCTCCTCATATTCCTCTTCATCTTCCTCCTTCTATAATGAAAATCATGGGGTAATTCAGAAGCTTCTAAATGAAAAAATGAGAACTTTTACAGGGTTAATCATCAGGAGAGTTCATCTGATTCTAAGTAAAGCAAAGCTTAGAGAAATGTAGAATTCTTGACTCTAGAAGGCAAATGAAATTCAGTTTGAGATTCAGTTAGATAGGGATTGACTTTAACCCGAGGTATATGATCAATGACTTTAACATTGATTGATGACAATCTGTTGATAAGACTTTGGAAGTGTTCAAGCCATCTCACCAGGATGATATCTTTGTTACTAAATAATGTAGCACAGGTTTTGCAATCAGATATAATTTGGTCAGCAAGCTCCCTAAATGCTAGTTATAGGAGCATCTAGGTGGCATAGTGCTTAGAGCCCTGGTCTTGGATTCAGGAGGAAAGGATTTCAAATCCAGTCCTAGACACCTGACTCTTACTAGCTGTGTGACCTTGGGCAAGTCACTTAAATCTGATTGCCATGCATCCAGGGCTGTCTCCAGTTATCTTGATTTATATCTGGCCACTGAACCTAGATGACTCTGGAGAAGAAAGTGAGACTGGTGACTTAGCACAGCACCTACTCATTCAAATCCATTTCATGTGCTCATCATGGCATCACCTCCCTATTGTGGTCTTCCTCAAAAATAAAGGACAAACATTAAAGGTTATTTATGGACCAAGGAAATGTGGCACATCTCAACAACTTAGTGTTGATGGAGCCACATACATTACTGATGCGAACATGATCCAGTAGATGGGCTGATGAGAAATCATCATCAATCAATTCTAATGCCATGGACTATATACCTTAGGCTGAATTTCCATTTGAAGAAGTAGTTTGAATGCCATTAGACTCATCTTGTGTGGCAAAGCAGCTTGTCCCGATTTTATTTTTTCTGAAGAACTTTGGAATCAATTGTGAGACATAGGAGATACTAGCACAGAAATAGACAGTATTGTGTACTGAAACAAAGAAAGCACTGCACACTGAGTAAAGCAGAACTGCAGTAATTCAAAAGAAATGTGACATACGTAAATTTAGAGACATTGACACTCCAAATGTTCATATGAATTATTTGTGGACAATCTAGCGTAGAATGCTCTACACTCATGTTTTGGACTGATTGGCCTCAGTCAGATGGTTCTCTTTTGAGAATAATGGACAGCAATCAACCAACCAAGCAATCATGTGTTAAGCATTTATAAATAGTATCACATTTGATCCTCATAATAACCTTGCAAGGTAACTACTATTATAGCTTTTCTTTTGCAGATGCAGAAACTGGGACAAACAGAGCTTAAGTTATTTGCTCAGGATCACACAACTAATAAGTATGAGTCTATATTTGAACTCAAGTTCTCAAGACCAGTATTCCACCCTCAATACCAACAACTGCTTTTTTCAGGCTCCTTGAGGCAGAGAACTTTAATAAAGAAAGTGTACCCAATGTCTTGAAAATAGTAAGTTCTTATGATAAAAATAGTAAGTTGACTTAAATTTCTCAAGGGTGTAAAGTAAGATACAAATAGCTTGAAGTTTAATTGTAATAATGAAAGAGATACAATATTATATGTTCAGATAACCTTGAAAATCAGAAATTTGGCTATAGCTGGCATTTTCCTCTTCTTTGCATAGCATCTATGTCAGTCCCTGCACAATTATATTCTCTTATAAAAATTATTATATAAATTCTACAAAGTAAAATACATTTCCATTTCCACATATGTCATCCAGGAGGAACCTTCCATCAGCTTTTTTTCTTTGAAATCTCGAAATGAAATGTAACACATATTTGAGCACTTATAAACTGGGTTCAACCATTTTAGGAATAGAAATTATTATATGTTTTATCTATACGTTTGCTTTCTCCAACTCATTTTGATGATATACATGTTATATGAGTTATTCAAAGCAATTTAGCCATTTCTTTAGTATTTTAATCACCATGCATCATTGTTTGATGGATGCTTAAATAGAATGTGAAATAACCACTTGAAAATTTAGTAGCTAGATTTCTCAATGACTTTCAAGTGTTTATTAGTTTAATCAGAATAGAAGGTTGGAATCAGAGTATGTTAAATTTGCTCTGGATAAACAGTTTATAATATTATAAATATTCATTCCTCTGTGGACAAGGAAAAGTAACAATCTTCATTAGAATACTGATTTTTAAACTATAATGAGAATGTTTTTTATATTGGGCATCAGAACATTAGTCTTCATGAAAGGCAGCATGGTATAATGAATGGAGCAAAAGAGTTAGGATTAGGAAGAGCTGGATTTTACTCTCATTACATGAGATCCAAGGCATATCATATAACCTTTATCATTTTCCTTATGTCTAAAACAGAGACAATAGTAGTGCCCATATGATAGGATTGTTGAAGGGATTAAATATTATAGAATTATAAAGCATTTTGTAAATATTTAACCTTTATATATGTCAACTAAACATCAACTATCAATCCCCACTCATTTCTTACTTTAATTTAAAATCTGTTTGCTATAGATGAGACATTATCATGGTCAAATTTTTTATGACAGAAACTTAAGAAATTCTTATTGCTTAGAGTATTTTGATAATCTTTTTATATGTAATTATATTTGTTATTTATATAGCATTTTAATGTGATTAATCAAGGAGCAATAGGCCAGGTACTGTCATAGGTACTGAGGATAAAAAAACAGAACAAAAATTTCTACCCACTTGATAGTTTTAAATGCTAGAAGTCAGTTACTTAAAGCATCAGTAACCTTTTTTTTCAAAAAACCATAAATCAAGAGTTTAAGTATTGGTTAAAACACAAGTCTAGTTTTTCTCTCTAATACAAAATACTGACAATCCAATTAAATATATTAAGGAGGGAGGATTATTATCAAAGATTTACCCTAATGGACAGGGACATATACTATAGAATCGAGTCTTCCATCCCATGGATTTAGATCTGAGTCCTTAATCATCAATCTCTTTTGAAACAGTAGTCAATCCAAGGAAGGATTGTTGGATCATTACAAAATGTTGGTCCTTCAGCCATGACCCAGAGTACATGTTCATTTCTATGAATTCAAAGTGCATCTTCATCCTTACTGAAGGCTACCCAACCAAATATACCAAATTGTAAGCTATAAATAAAAATATATAATGAAATAATGATGGTGATGAAAATGATGATGATGATGATGACTAAGCACTTTCAGATTTTCAAAGAATTTTTCATGTTATTTGATCATCACTATGGGCTTATAAGACAGGTTCTATTATGAAAAGTGAGGAGACTGAGTGCCAGCGAAATTTGCTAAAATACTCACCCTATTGGTGAGTAACTAAGGCAGAATTTAAACTATTTTACTAATTTATTTTGTTCACTCTGAGTATATTTCTTTCTCTTTGTCTATCTATCTGTCTCTCTATTGTTCTTTCATCCTGAACTTATAACTTCCTTGACATGAAACTCCAAATAAGAAAAACTTTTTTTAAACAATGTATAATAGCATCTGTTTTTAAAGAGTTACTTAAGGATCCAGAGAACTTAAATAATTTACCTAGGGTCATAGATATAGAATGCATCAGTGATGGGACCTGAACCAGGTCTTCCTGATTCTGAAGCCTATCCTTTATGTATTACATTATGGTACCTCATATCTATCATCTATCTATCTATCTATCTATCTATCTATCTATCTATCTATCTGTCTATCTATCTATCTATTTATCTATCATCTATCTATCTATCATCTATCTATCTCTAATCTATCTCTAATCTATATCTGTCTATCTATATCTATATCTATCTATCTCTATCTCTATCTAATCGATATATCTATCTATCCATATTGACATATGTAACCATATGCATCATAATATGAAATATGTGCATACATATATGTATGCATACACATACAATCACATATACACAAAGTTTTTATGCATGTACTAGAAAACAATGCAGTCAAAACTAACAAAAACATAACTCTACTGCTTGCTTTCATGTATAGTGGTTCCAAGTAATCTGGGATACTCTCTCTCCTGTATTTGGGTTTTACTTTTTTTTTTTTCACATCATCCTCATGACTGGAAGAGATTTACACAGTGAACCTCTGCTTTTATCATCATACCCACTCTCCACTCCACTTAGGCCAAGTTCAAAAGCAATCTGCTACATTAAGTGTTCCTCAACACTCCTCCCTTCTCATCACAAGCTAAAAGAGCTCTTCAATATTAGAGTTCTCCCTATGTTAAATCTATTTTCACAAATCCAGTGTGTAGAATTGTCAATGTATTTGTTTCATTGTTTAGAAAATTTTTATATTCTCTCTTGATAAAAATAAATTGTCTACTTTTGAAAGTTTTCAATAATTTCTTAATTTAAATGTCTTATACATATGCACATATATATTTATATATATGAATGTGTGTTTGTAATTTTAATAATGTAATCAGAGATTATCAACCTTTTATGATATGTGGTGAAAATTTATATCTTTTAGTAGATTTTTAAAATATACAGAGTTCAATCATACATGATCTATGGAGTCATTAGCATGTATAAATTAACCTTTGAAGTATTCAGATATTTTTCTATAGAGAGGACTTATTTCCATAAATATTGATATAGAATAATTTTCCAGGACTGGAAGATCAAATATACTGTCCTTCGTCCTCTTTAATAGATTTTTCATACCATTTAGGCAGATTTAGATAAAATCTTAAAATGTATTTGTCTGTCTGATAGGATCCATGTTAATACTGAATATTTTGGAATTTTTTCTGAAAAAAATATTCACTGGAAACACTGTAGTTTAGTAAAAAGGTTTCCTTTAAACAAATTAATCAATTAATTAACAATATACTGGAATGAATTCTAGATTTTGAGTCAGAAGATCTCACTTTTCATTCCACTACTTCCAGTGCTACATGTCTTGCTTTGGGTAAGTCATTAATGTGTTAGGGCCTTATATTTGTCATTTTTATTTAAAATGAAGGGGTTGTACAAGATAATTCTTAGGTCTCTTTCATCCTTAGTTTGTGTGCTATTGATACTTTCCTATAGAGAAAATCCTGCTGGGTCTAAGGAGTTGAGAATATGTTTCTATATTCTTTTCCCTAAAGTCATATGCATGTAGCCTGGACTTAGTTCTGCCTAGGGAACCTTGCCTCTAATGAGATTGCCCAGAAAAAGAGTTATGGTGGACAGGCTCCCATTTCTCTCAATCTTTTCCTGCTCACTAAAACTTCATTCCAATGTTCTAGGGATAATTTTAGTGGTTCATTTCTAAGATCTTCCTAAACAAGGAAAGAAAAAATGTTTTCAGAGTATAATATATACCATGAAACAGATTAGGAGAAACTATAACACAAAAGACAAAGCATTAGTTGAATAACTTAGGATCAATAGGATTCCATAAGTTAACTTATACATTATATTCAGCACATAAACTTTACTTATGACTGATAGCAATCTCTTCCGAGGTTAATTCTTTAATTTCGTGAGAACATAGTGTGACAACTGAGTAGGCATGCTACAGTTTACCTCATTTTCTATTGTCCAAATTAATTTTGATTAGCATCAGTCTGGTGGTCTTTTTAGATAAAAACAAAACAAAACTACTAGTTTGCTAAGAATTGGATCATTTGGACTTCTTGAACTCACAAGGTAATATTCAAGTTTGGATATGATTGTCTCAGATTAGAAGTTCATTCATTTGTGATCAGGAAAGAACAATCAAAAAGGACAATATCTGAAACTCAGAAGCAGTCTTGCCTGGGAAATGAGTTTTACTTATTATATGTTTATGTTTGCATTTCAGCTTAGATAGGGACTAGGGCAAGTCATCCCATCTTTTACCCCTATTAAAAGTAACATGAAATTGTATCGATAGAATTTGAAATCAGAAGACGAGGTGTAAGAAAACTATATCATCAACACTTTCTGATAGCAATCAATAAATGAGCCTTCCTTATCTTAAAATTAAGTCATTCAGCACTGAATCTTCTTTGACCAAAAGCAGACCCACAAATACCTATATAATCATCCTGAAGCAGTAAAGAAAAATCTGCAAATGTTCTATGGTCAAATCCCTAGATCAATTCCATCTACTCTTTAGTCCAGTAATATCAAGTGGTGATACTATGGACAAAGAAAAATTGTCTGGCACAGTATCTCCCCTCAAGGAATTTATAAACTTATTGGGAAACAAGACATAAAAATAACATATATGTTTGAATGAAGTGGAGTACTTAGCAGCGGTATGGTCTAATTCTCTTCATCAAATGTCCCTTTTTGTTGTTGTGTTCCTGCTTACACTTTGACCATATTTAACCAAACAGGGAATGCTTTCATTGCAAAGTTGCATTACAGTTGCAATTTCCTTTAAGCAATTTGTTTGCTTAGCTTTGATTGATAAAATGGTATGTAGTTTTCAAGGATAAAGTATTTTATTTTCTCATATTTCCAAAGGGTGAGAAAAATGCCCCTTTATAAAGTAATGAATAAAAATCTTTTACAAGGTTTTCCATATGACAAAAATTTTAGATCCTCCAACCCTCAATCATTTATCTGTTAGGATGCTCCAAGGTTAACATTTATTCTGAAAATACAATATTTCGTGTCAAAAATTTTAATCCTCTATTTTTAGGTGGATCATTGCCGGGTTTTTATTTACAACGCCGGCTTCTTTATGCTAGTCCGTCCTCTTACTCACCAGTCCAACGCGTGATGAGTCTTCGGGGTACCTCCGGCCCCCACTCTTTGATGGGGGAAGAACCAGACAGAGCGCCTGAGGTGGGTAATGAGTCTTTATTCTTCTGTGTTCACATTCCCGCTCCCCCCCACCTCTCAGCAGACACTTTTATCCCCTCTGTCCTCCCTCCCATGAACTCTTACTCAATGAGGGGCCGAGTTCTGTAACATTCCCTTATAAGGTGATTATGTTTCCCCCTCTAAGCGACCGCCAAGCCTCTTCCCCCCGCCCCCAACATCTCCCCCTTTCTGTTTTACAAGGTTATCACTTGGTGTGACCTTAAGCGGTGCTGAGGTTAGCCTTAAGCGGTGTCATTTCTACTGGCCTCTGATAGCCGGGGGCGAGGAACCCTGTCTTAGGTCATCTCCTTCAACCCAGGACCTTGCCCGTCCTAGGCGCCCGACACCCTCAGGGCCTGTCTTAGGTGGCTGGGTCAGGAGAAGTTGCCCGTCTTGGGGTTTACCTCGTCTTACCCCTAGGTGTCACATGTCATGCATGGCGGCTAGCCAGACTTGGGGATCCGCCGGGGGCGAGGAACCCTGTCTTAGGTCATCTCCTTCAACCCAGGACCTTGCCCGTCTTAGGTGGCTGGGTCAGGAGAAGTTGCCCGTCTTGGGGTTTACCTCGTCTTACCCCTAGGTGTCACATGTCATGCATGGCGGCTAGCCAGACTTGGGGATCCTCCCCCGTCTCCATGGCCATGAAGGCTTTCTGAGTAAGAAGCATATAGCCCCTCTGTCGCCTAGCTAGGCGGCAGAAACAGACAACAAGTAGGGTGATTCCCAGAATCAGCGTCCTTGTTCACCCTCAAGGGGGTATCCTCCCGCCATCTGGCAATCCCTCCATGGTATGGGATCCTCGATGTCTTCCCCTGTGGCCACACATGAGGGGCCCCACCGAGGCAGAAGGGAGCCCCATCGATGTATTGGTCACTAGCAGGCGAGGGTAGATCGGGGAGTTCCGTGCTACCGGAAGGGGAGAGGGAATAACTCGGAGTATTCCCCATGTCGGATTTCCTTCAGATGGAGCACCTCCAAGGATCCCTACGATGATCAGAAGGCCTGAAAAAGAAAGAAATTCCTCTCACCCCGTAGGGTTGGGCATTAATCAAGGTCTCTTATCTTGTAAACAGGGAGCCATCTTTCTGGCTCTTCTATCTTATCCTCGGGATGAAATGACAGGTGGCCCTGTCTTCTGTTCTTTACCGTTACAGGGCCATGCCAACCTCCCTCTTCATCTCTCCACATGACTTTAGAGCCTGGTAGGGCCTTGGTGGGAGAGGGCAGGAGCGTTGGTTCTTTCTTAGCATGTCCTTTTGGGGAGAAAAATCTCTGGGCGGCTGTAGTGCCGTCATCCCTGACTTGTAGGAAATTCATGGTAAATAGTACCTGAGACAGGTCTGAATGGGTCAGTGACCTGCCAACTCCCCCTTTCTGTTTAAAAAGATAGGATGTAGCAGAGTATCCATGTAAAGCTGGCACAGGGTGGGGCTATTGGCCATTCCCTGAGGTAGGACGGTGAACTGATAACGTTTACTGGGGGCTTGGAAATTGATCGCGGGGAGGGAAAAGGCAAATTTTTCTTTGTCCTCCGGGTGGAGGGGAATGCTATAGAAGCAGTCTTTAACATCAATCACTATAATAGTCCACCCTTGCGGGACTGCAGTGGGCATAGGGAGACCAGGTTGGAGGGTCCCCATGGGTACCATGTTGGCATTTACTGCCCGAAGATCAATCAACATTCTCCAACTCCCCCCTTTCTTTTTTATGACAAAGACGGGGGAGTTATACGGGCTAAGGGACGGTTCCACTTTGTTCTCGTGCAGGAGGGTCATTACTATGTCTGTGAGGGCGATGAGCTTTTCTTTTGTCAGGGGCCACTGCTCAACCCAAATAGGTTTCTTATTAATCCATGTTATTCTGGGGGAAAAGCTCATCTCTAGAGTGGCCCCAATTAATTTCCCCGCAGGCTATCAGGGGTGGCAAGTGTCAGGTTAAGCTGGCTCAAGATATCTCTACCCCATAATGCATAAGGGAGGTCGGGTAGGCACAGTGGGGTGAAGAGTCCAGATTCTTCCAAAGCTGACCACCGTAGGGCGTGTGCTGCTTTCATGGCAGATCTATTGCCCCCCACCCCCGTCACTGCTTGAGGGCTCTGTAGGAGTGGCCACTCGCGCCTCCACTGTCCCCTATTTATGACAGAGCAATCGGCTCCAGTGTCAATTATCCCTTTGAGCTTCTGATTTTCCACCGTGACGGTTAACAGTGGTCGCCCAGAGCTGACCGGGTGGACCCAGTTCACATGAGCGGGAGGGGCCCGCAAGGGCAGCGCCTTTCCCACCTCTTGGCCCTGTTTTACCAAGGTGGGAAAGGGGTGGGGGTTTGTGACCCTTACGGATGTGGGACTTCCGGGACCAAAAATGACCTGGGTATGGGTGACTAAGTCCACACATCTCTCAGCCCCTGTGATGAGCGCTGGGAAAATATTTAGCTCAATGGGAATCATCGAGGTTTCCCAAGGCCCGATCTCTCTCTGCTGTGTCCCTTCTCTATAGTCAACCCTCACGGGGATAGTCACAGTAATGGGGCCGCTGTCTTCGAGCACGGGGGGGGAGCCCCGCGGCCGGGCCCCTCCCTTTCCCTTTTCCCGACTTCCCTTTGGATCGGCAGAACCTGGCTATGTGACCTGGCTTTCCACAGGAATAACAGGTCGGAACTGAAGTGGAGGGGGGCCGCTGCCTGCACTGTGCTTTGAGGTGCCCTGGCTTTCCGCACCCAAAACAGGTGGGTCTCACCTGCATACCGTGAAGGGCGGTCAGGAGGCTATCCTCCCGGTTCTCCATGGCAGTCACTAAGGCTTGAATTGAATCCTCACTGGGCATGTCCAGCAATTTGTCAACAATTCCTTCTAATGAAGCGTTGGGGGGAAGGCTGCTAATGGCTGCGATCCCTTTGGGGCGAAGACCCTCTTTAATCAATTGTCTCATAAGTAGATCAGATCCCGGGGTGTCTCCCATTATACGAGTCACTGTCTCTTTAACCTCGTTCACAAATGAGAGGGGTGTCTGATCTGCTCTCTGCTTCAGCCCAACCAACTTCTGTGTGGCTCTCCCCCCTTTCATGGCTCCAATCTTATCCCAAGCTGCAACATGTGTTTCTTTAACAGTCTCTAGCTCAAACTGGCCATACTGGGCCTGAGCAGCAGGGTCAGTATAGGCTCCAGTTCCACACAGGAGGTCAATGGCTAAATCCAGGGGAGTATAACCCCGGGATTTTGCCAGCTTAGAGGCCTCTCTGCGGGCCTGAGCCTTAAAAGCTAAATATAAGGAGGCATCTAGGCACGCGGCTGCAATTTCGTCAAAGTCAGCAGGGGTCCAAGGGTGCGTAGCAAAGAGGTTTTGCATCAGTCTTTTTACATAAGGGGAGCTTGGGCCGTATTTAGTCACGGCCTCCTTAAGTTCCTTAAGCATCTTAAAAGGGACAGGGCGGTAGTCTCGGGCTCCGGTAAGGGGGTCCGTAAATACCGGGTAGAGGCCCCAGTCATCCCAGTCCACCTCCTCCCCTTTCTCTATTGCTATGGAGGCACTGGTGGCAAGTAGGCCGGATGGGCGGAGCCCTTGAGGGGATCTCTGAAGGGCGGACAAGGAACATGGGGGATTTTTTGCCTCTGTTTCCTGGCTGGGCCGCCAAGCCTGGGGCGCGGCAGCTGTCCAATCAGCGCGGACTTCTCCCTCCTCGTCAGCAGCCTCCCGGTCCCACCTACTCACGCTCCTCTTCCTGCCACCCCTGAGGACTGTTTGCACCCCTCCCTTCCCGCGCTCGGAAACTTCCGGCCCTGAATCTCTAAATGCGCCACATTCATCGCCCTCCCCCTTTTCATTCTGTCTCGGTAAGGAGGGGCATGCGGCATTTTCTTCTCCCTGGGGGCCCCTTGTTCCCCCATTGTTTCTTCTAAGTTCCTCCCACGGATACAGGGGAGGGGGTGGCCTTCCCTCTTCCTCTGAGCTCTCTGAATCCGATCCCGCCAACGAGCTACCCACCTGAGTGCTGATTGTTCGTGCCAAAGTCACCTTCTGGGGATGCAGGGCTGCATCCACTATCTTATACACTGTAAAATCCTTGGGGGTCAGTTTTCCCGGGCAGGTGTCATTATAGGAGGCCATCTGCTGCCCTACCACCTTCCATTTATCTGGTTGGATCCCACTATGTTGCACCCAAGGGCAGATGTTCCAGATATTCTCAACAAAAGCACGGCACGTCTTGATAGGTAATTTACGGCCATGCTTAGCGCAGAGTTTATAAAGCTGCCCTGCAACGACCTCTTTTTCCTCCGGCTCAAAGGCGGGAATACTATTCCGGCCCCCCATGCTGTCTACTAGCCGAGGCTGCAATCCTAACAGGTGGCAGAACTGGAAAGTTCCCGTTCGGCAAAAGAGAAGGAGGCAGCAGGGCACAATCAGACAGGCCAGCACGGCAAGGAGCGTGATTAGAGTAGAAGGAGAAAGGGGAGAGAAAGAAAGCATAGTCAACACAATAGGGATATGTCCCTCAGGCAATATCTGAGAGTAAACGCCCTCTCCTTCCTCCCGGTCAGAAACGACCGAGGCTGTCTGGAGAATCCGACCAGCGGATTCAGACGTTCCCTAGCAAAATCAGGTCCCTGTTCCGGGGGCCACTTGCCGGGTTTTTATTTACAACGCCGGCTTCTTTATGCTAGTCCGTCCTCTTACTCACCAGTCCAACGCGTGATGAGTCTTCGGGGTACCTCCGGCCCCCACTCTTTGATGGGGGAAGAACCAGACAGAGCGCCTGAGGTGGGTAATGAGTCTTTATTCTTCTGTGTTCACATTCCCGCTCCCCCCCACCTCTCAGCAGACACTTTTATCCCCTCTGTCCTCCCTCCCATGAACTCTTACTCAATGAGGGGCCGAGTTCTGTAACATTCCCTTATAAGGTGATTATGTTTCCCCCTCTAAGCGACCGCCAAGCCTCTTCCCCCCGCCCCCAACAGATCATGATGTAAAAGAGCCCCTCTAGATCAGGAAATTTACAATTAAATTCCATAATACTTTGACTAAAGGGAATCAAAGCACTAGTCACCATGTAAAATAAGTGAGTTTCATTTTATGACAGCATGCTAGTTAGATTTAGGTCATTTGTAAAGTAGAAACTATAAGTATTAATTTAAGAGCATAAAAGTAGTTTTATGAGTTGAAGAGATGCTGTAAAACATTTAAACTTTCTTTGGAATATTCTGACTTTCTTTTGTAGGTTATTTCCCTTACACCTCCCCCCGCCCAGGCATCCTCAATATCTGTTACCTTTAGTTACTTCCTTGAATTCTGTTAGTATATCAAAGTCTTGACACTAAGTATTATATTTGCATGATGATGAGAATTAAATGATTTTTAAGAGTATTATTCCAAATTAGAGATTTTGTCTTATCTCAAATGTGAAAATCCTGAACTTCAAGAGTAATAGTAAACTACAATACATTTGATGTAAAACCTGACTTTGAAATTGTACTTCCTCTCTAGAGATAAAATATATAATGACCTCCCCCATAAACCTAAAAAATGATTTATGAATTTTGGTTTCCTTGATGCTGCTACTTCCTCTACTTTTAACCTCCTACAGTGAGACTTCTAAAACCATAATTCACCTGAAACTGTTCTCTCCAAAGTCACCAATATTTGTTATTCTTCAAATCTAATGACCTCTTCTCAATCTTTATCTTCCTTAGCAGCTTTATAGAATTTGTCATTGTTGAGAACCCATTTTCATCTTTTGTCTCAGACTTTTCATGATATTGCTATCTCAGCATAACTGCTCATGTTCAGTTTCTTGATTCATCATCCATATGGGTACATGGATTGTTTCAATTATTTTACCTTCTGTTTTAGGATATCAGGGCAGTTTTCTTGAATGAAGTCTAGGGCAGTTTTCTTGGATGAAGTCTAGGCTCCTATTTTGGTCATGAATTTCAAGGTGTTCAATAATTTTAAAATTATCTGTCCTGGATCTGGTTTCCAGGTCAGTTGTTTTTCCAATGAGATATTTCACATCTTCTTCTTCACTTTTTCATTCTTTTGGTTTTGTTTTATTATTTCTCAATTTCTCAGAGTAATTGACTTCCATTAGCTCCATTCTATATTCAAGGGAATTATTTTCTTCAGAGAGTTTTTGCATCTCCTTTTCCATCTGGTCAATTCTAGTTTTTGAGGCATTCTTCTTCTCATTGGACTGCTTTTTCCATTTGACCCAACTAAGATGTTATTTTCTAAAATATTTTTTTATATCTCCTTCACCAAGGTGTTGACTTGGTTTTCTTGATTTTCCACATTCCTCTCATTTTTCTTCTCAATTTTTCCTCTACCTCCTTTACTTGATTTTCAAAATCTTTTTTGAGCTCTTCCATACCTGAGATCAATTTATATTATTCTTGGAGACTTTGGATCCAGATGCTTTGTACTTTTGTTGTGAGTGTATATCTGATCCTCCATAGGACCAAAGTAATTGGTTATGGTCAGATTTTCTTTCTTCTGTTGTTTGTCCATTTTCCCAATTTTTTGGTAAGGTGGGACTCTGAAAGCAGAATGGAGGACACATTGTCCCAAGATTTTCATGGAGTTTTTTTTGGCAGCTATTTTCAGGTACATCCCCCAGGACTTGCCAGTTTTAGTTCCTTCATGATCTTATGAGAACTATGATTGCTCTCCTGGCCTGTGCTCTGGTCTGTGAATGATCACAAGCACTAGCCTCTGCCCTGGCACTGTGAGGGGGCATCCCTGCTCCACTATAGCTAGTAAAATTTTTGGTACTTCTGCTCCTTAAACTGAGACTCTGGTCTGCATCTGAGCATGGGCAAGGCAACAGAATTCTGCTTCAGGGACAGCAAAGGGACATCTGAGATTTCTCCATCCCCTTACTGAATGTGGATTGAGCAATCTGGAAGCAACTGCCAGGTGGCTTCCCAAGCCTAAATCTAGTCCCCTGGGATTGAGTTCTTCATTGAAGCCTGTACTACACTGGGCTCCACTCTCACACTGTTATGACAGAATTTTCTTGCTGAGCTTCCCAATTGCCCTTGGCAATCCCTTGGCTGAGGGGCCAGGAAACCATTACTCTTACTTTTGACCTGGGCTCATAGAGATGCAGGCATCCAGTCTGTTCCTGGAAGACTGGATCCCATGTGCACTGGCATAGCAGGGGCTGTAATGTGGTCCTTTCTAACTCCAATGCAACAGACCCTTTCCATGCATTTATCAAGTTGTATTGAGTTGGAAAATTGTTTCACTCGGACTTTTTGTGGGTTCTGCCATTCTAGAATTTGATTACAGTCACTATTTAAAGTAGAGAAGTTTGGGGGGTAACCCTTGGGAATCCTTGTCTTCACTCTGCCATGTGGCTCCACCTCATGAAAAGGTGTGTTGTTCAGCAGCTGTGGTGGCTCAGTAGTCTCATCAAATCAGGATTTGTGATTATTTAACTTCTTGACACAGGGACAGAATGAATGAAGATAATGTAAAATTATGAACTCTTTGTCTTTGCTCCTAGGGGATGTATTATTTCTCTAAATTTAGCCTAAAGCAACCCTGTATTGAATTTCTATCATTTACAACCATATCCCACAATATATATTGCAAAAATTACAATTATCATTGTTTTCTATCCATAGAGTTTACTCTGGGAAGGGAGAAACACAGACTTGAAAATTCTGAAATTGATAAGACTGAGGATAGGTTTAAAAGTCTCATCCAAAAATAATAATGTCACTCATAGGGGAGAATAAAATCTAAAACTTTAGGAAGAAATCTAGAGACAATTAAACTTGAAATAAAGGTAAGATAACAAAAGCAAAGAAACCCAAGAAATAAAAACCAAATTAAAGCATCATTCCTATGAAAGTAAACCCTTAGTGGAACTCATTAACAGAAAAAAGAATAGGTAAAACTTCTTAAAAGAATCATAGCATATTTAATAGGCATTATATTTTGAAGGAAATTAAACAAGCATACCCAATTAAAAAGAGAATGCTACAGATTCCCTAAAGATCAAGGTACAATAGTGAACTGTTCCAAAATGACTCAACATAAGCAAAGTTTTCAACCGGACATAAAGGAGATAATGTCTGAAATTAGAACTCTTTCAGTAGAATTAACTACAAAAAATATATATAATTTATTTCATTGAATAAATCTTTTAAACTAGTGTTTCTAAAATGAAATTGGAACATTTATAATTTTAAAATATAGAAAAAGAAGAAATTTTGGCAAATAAGGTTAGAAAAAACTTAGTAAAAGCTTAAACTTCTACATAAATCAATATGACTCTCCTTGAAGAATGAAGAGGCAGAGATATTATAGGGTCATAGTTGTAACAAAAAAATAAATTTAAGAATCTGAATGCCACGCTACAAGTAAAAAAATTGTTTAGATCATTTTCTTCATAGTCTAGAAAGATTCATTATATCTATATTGACCAAATTTTTAGGTTACTAACAGAGAAAGAAATCTTTTTTTGAAATTCCTAAATGCATAACAGTTAAATTTCAGAAGTTCAATGACAGGCAATACATTTGCAAGCAGATAATAAGAAGACCCACCCAGCTCTTAAAAAATGACAGTATGAATAAATTAGAAATACCTGATAGAGGAAAATACAGAGAAAGTTTGAAATAGAGTATTCCAATAGGTAATAAAGCTCAAAATTCTTTTTATTCTGTCATGATGATCTTTTTAAAAAATGTCTAGATATATAAATGATGAAAAAATGGGAATGTATCTATAGTATACAATTTTTATAATTGTCCTTAAGTAGTTTTAATAGGTTTGCACTCAAATATTTTGCTCTTCTCTAGTTTCTTCATCAGGACTGCCTTAAAAACTTTTTTTTTGAAGATCTTTATGATTAGGTCCAGTTTTGCAAAACATGTGGTTGCATTTTGGTTTCAGACACTTACCAGATGTGTGACTCTATCCAATTCACTTAATCATTCTTTGCCTCAGTTTTCTCAATTTTAAAATGGGATCCATAGAAGGTCTTAGACCCAGAGTTGTTATGACAATTAAATGAAATAATATTGTTTTTATACTTAACACACTGCTTGCCCATAGTAGGCACATAAAAAATTTTTGTTCTTTTGATCACTCTTTTGTTGACAGTTACAATTTTCAGTTGTTTTTCATTCAAACTATTTTCAAGAACCCTCCTATTTTTTGCATGCCACACTGATCTTTTGAATTTGACTGCAAATGACTTCACTCCTGTTCAATTTCATCTTGTTAACTGATGGGATAGGCAATTTCAGTTTTGGAACTCTATGTTTTTGGAAATTCTTCCTTTTATCAGGATAAAGTTGCTTGTTTAAAATTCTACCTTTTGCTTCAGTCCTCTTCTCTGACTCTGGCAGCAGTATTACAATATCTCTTCAAATGGACAACCCTTCTCTTTTTTTGCAACTCAAGCTATTTAAATATCTTTGGTAGGCAGAAAGGAAAATATGGACAATAGTAGGCAAATGGAAATAGAATTATTTTTTAATTGCAATCAAATGATACATTAATCTAGAGAGCAGTCATGAAAGATGTAGCATGTGCTCCAGGAAAACTCATACATGTAGTCATTGAATGCATCAAATTATTCAAACACTGTCTCTAACTGCAAGGAAACAAAATTTCTCATTCCATGCTCAGTGTGGAAAGGACTGTTGGCCAGACATTAGTCTTTTCTATTGCAGCAGCAAAATCTACAAATCAACAACCATTTATTAAGTATCCACTATGTTCCACCCACTGAAGATCAAAAACATGAAGCAACCATACCTACTCAAAAGGAATTTTATGTCCTAACAGTAGATATAATATGTACATCTATAGGTTTATACAGAATAAATATGAGGTAGTTAAATGCAAGGCATTTTAGGAGGCAGGGCACTAGCAATTATAGATCATTGCCAATAGTAGAGAGATTGAGAAAAGGAAAGCCATTCACACATGTTTATTTCTCAAATAAGTTGATTTTCCTCTAATGATGTTTCACATAATATGGTAACTTCTAACATCAAAGCATTTTTATCTCTAATGACCTTCAGATTTGTTCTCCTTCTCCAAAAGTTGTTTTTGCTCCTTTTGCTTTTATTAAAACATCATGAAAACTTACCACTTGAATTTATTTGTATATGTCTCTAAGAATTCATAAATTTAATTTTGCTTCAATTTTATTGTTCATCTGCTATAGTTAGATATTTTTTCCTTTCCAAATCAGCTAGTGCTACTAAAGAATGCTGCTTCCTGAACTGTGTTCAGCTGAGACTAATAAGATTTATGTTCTAACCAGAATAAACTTACTAGACCAGCACTCTGATCACAGAGTTCACTTCCACTTAATTTTAAAAATATCAATTAAATTTAACTTCTTCACTCAGTTTAGTGATATTTTATATTTATATGCTTTTAAAAAATTAAATGACATGGGATGAATATAAATTCCACCCATTTCTAAGATGTTTCTTTATGATGAATTTATATCCTGTGTAAGGTACAGAGGTCCAGGAATTGTGTATGTATATATGCATGAATTATGTATGTATATAAACATATGTATGTACATATGAAAGCTCACATTTATAAGTACAAAATATTTTCTTCAAATGATCTCATGAGTTGAGAATTAATAATTGTAGCTTTTAATGGCATTTTCATGTTTATAAAATGCTTTATGCGTGAGAAGTACTATTAATTTTATTTTTATAGATGGGGAAAATTCAGCTGAGATATGAAAGCTAATCAAGGAACCTAATTAAAGATTAAACAATTGGTTCTTTTCAGAGGCAAGATTTGAACAAACAACTTTCTGAGTCTAAGTCCCACACTCTATACACTATGCCATCTTACTTGTTCCCCATTTTAGAGATTAGTTATTTTTCTCTTCACCCTATGAATCATGATATAATCTCCATACTCTAAGGCATAACAAAAGGCAAGAGGAGTAGAGAGCTTTCTCTAAGTTTATGTAGGGTTATATGACTATTGATGGCATCTCAATTACTTTTTCCTGACATTTGGGCATCAGAAGATCTTATTCCTCTTTTCTCACATATCTTTTGAAGATTTGATCCAATGACATCATGGGTGTGTTTTGACTTTCATGTGAACTGGTTTTAAATGAAGTAGAGTTGCACAGTCATCAGCCTCACTCTCTGACAGAATCATTAAAAGTCAGTTGTAAAATAAAAGTCAAGAGGACTAGTGATGGCCTGAGATGTGATGCACCTAGATGTCTTTGATATCTGACTAAACTCTAAGCACTCTACAAGTCCTGTTTCTGTCACCTTCTTGGCCCTTGGTAAACATCGTCTTCATCTGCCCATTCTACTGAGGGAAGTCTTCATATACTTGGAGTAGGTCCCTCCTTAATTCACAGATGGGTTTGAATTTAGGATGAAGATGATAATGGGAGAAAATGTCTAGCTGACTTTGATGAGGTGGAGGGGAGAAGAGGAGTTCTCTAGTATGAATTTTTCTTAATGGTACTTTTAGAGGATAGGGAGGTTGAGGAGAGAGAATATTTACAACAGTCATTTTGGTGGATGAAATGGAGATTGATTTCAGTTGTGTTTGACTCTTCATGACATCATTTGGGGTTTTCTTGACAAAGATACCGAAGTAGTTTGTCATTTTTAGCTCATTTTACAGATGAGGAATTGTGTTTGTGTGTGTGTGTGTGTGTGTGTGTGTGTGTGTGTGTGTGTGACCACTGTGCATGATACATACAATTTCTTGGAGCCAAGGGTAAGATTTTGGTGAAGGAGGATACCAAACATGAATGATTCCATATTTTAGTAACTAATACCTCAACGTTTTCACTCTGCTCTGAATTCATTCCATTTCCTTGGGTCTAACGGGTGGTCTTATAAGTTGCTAGTTAGTATTGCATTGAGGTTTCCTTCAGATCTTCCAGATTCAATCTTCAGAATTGAATAGGCTTTCAAAAATTTCAGCCCATAATCGTTATTGAATCCAAATTATTATATCTCTGATAGTCATATAGCATCTTATTGAAGGCTTCTTGTGATAGGTAACTCACTAAGACATAATTATATTGTAATATTTCTTTTATGTCAAGTTCTTATCTGTGGGTTCATAACTACCACTTATTACTTCTATTTATCATTTTGGAGTCAATTCACAGGACCTAAACAGTTTTTAATAGTTTTTGAAATAGTTGTTGAAAGCTATTATCTAGCCTTATCTTTTCTTCTTCAGGCTAAATGTATTCAGATCTTTCAACTGTTTCTTACAAAAAAAAGTGGATTGCATTCCTCAATATTGTACTGCACTAGGTGAATTCAGCTTTATCAAAATTCTTCTTACAATGTGTCACCTAAAATAGAATGCAGTGCACTACTTGTGGACTCAGTAGAGAAGTTGATGACAGGACTATTACCTGCCTAATTTTGGATACCATGTTTATAAGTACAGTCAAAGTCAAAGAAAATTAAGTCGTTCAGTCTTTTTTCATTAACTGATAATACAACTCTACCATTGCTGAAGTTATTCAACTGATTTTAAAACATCAGACTAGTATTGCATTTTAGTCCAATAAATCCCATTTTATTAGATTTAACCTATAATTTTAGCCTGTTAGGATATTTTTGTATATTGATTCTTTCATTCAAAGTACTAACTTTCTTAATAGATTCATATTTTTCCAAATTTTTTAAGACTAAAACCCACATATCCATCAAAGTTGTTAATTAAAATGTTGCTTCAAACATAGATGAAAGACAAATATTTTACTTTTTTCCATGTAAGAAATTCCTCTAGATCAGGAGTTCTTAATCTAAAGTTTTTGGACTTGCTTTATATCTATTATCTATCAATCTATCTATCTAATCATCAATACATAAATATATATATATATATATATATATATATATATATATATATAACTATTTAAATATCTTAACTTTCCTTTTCAATTTGATGTATTTTGTTTTGCAAATTTTAAAACTAGTCTTCATTTTTATCAATTCTAAACAAAATCTAGCAGCAAGAGATAGAGAAATTACATTCAAAATATTTGGGTGTGTACCTGCCAGGACAAACTCAAGTATGATATGAATACAATTCCAAAATACTTTTCACAAAAATAAAGTTAGATCAAACCAAGTGAAAAAATATCAGTTGCTCATGGGCAGATAAAAAAATATAATAAAATGACAACCTTATTTAAATTTTTCAGTGCCATACAAATCAAGCTATCAAAATATATTTTACAGAGTTAAAAAAATCAAATTTTGTCTGGAAGAACAAAAGATCAAGAATATCAAGGGAATTAATGAAAAAAATGCAAAGAGAGGTGGATCAGGCTAAAAATTATGGTATGAAACAGCAATTATCAAAACTATTGGTACTGGCTAAGAAATTCAGTGGTACATCACTGGAATATGTAGACTCACAATACACAGTTGAAAGTAACTATAGTAATCTACTGTTTGATAAACCCAAAGAACTCACTCTTTGACAGAAAAAAATTTAGGAAAATCAGAAAATAATACGGCATAAACTAAGCATATAATATCATCTCATACTCAATATAAAGATAACATTGAAATGGATATGTGATTGAGACATAATGGTTGATGCCATAGTCAATCAGAAGAGAAAGAAAAAAATTTTAACCTGTCAGATCTATAGAGAGGAGAATTAATGACAAAAGAACAGATAAAGAACATTATGAAATTCAGAATTAATAATTTTGATTACATAAAATCAAAACGTTTCTGCAAAAACAAAATCAATACAACCAAGATTAAGAAAAGTAAAAAACTGAAAAACAAGTTTTCTGGTAAAGACTTCATTTCTAAAATATAAAAAGAATTCAGTCAAATGTACAAGAATGCAAGTCATTCCCCAATTGAGAAATGGTCAAAGGATATGAACTGGTAATTTTCAAATACAGAAAAAAAACCTTTTACTTTACAATTATTTAGTGGAATTCAAATTCAAAAATCTTTGAGGTACCAGCTCACTTCTATCAGATTGGCTGTTAAGACAAAAAAGGAAATGATAAATGTTGCAGGTGATATGTGAAAACTGGTGGAGTTGTGATCTGATACACTCATTCCAGAGGATAATTTGGAACTATGCTTAAAGTGCTATAAAAATGTGCATACTCTTTGATCTGTCAATACTACTACTAGATTGGTTTCTCAAAGAGATCACAAAAAAGGGGAAAAGATTCTCAGGTACAAGAGTATTTACAGCAGCTCTTTATGTGGTAGCGAAGAATGAGAAATTGAGGGGATGTTCATCAATTGCAGAATGATTGAACAAGTTGTGTTATATGAATATAATGTTATATTATTGCTCTATAAGAAATAATGAGCAGACTTCAGAAAAATGTGGAAAAAATGTTTGAATTGATGTTGAGTGAAGTGAGCAAAACCAGCAGAACATTGTACACCTTATAAAACAATCAACTGAGATGGATGAAACTCTTTTCAGAGATTATGATCAAAAACAATTCAATAAGTGCTGTGATGGAAAATGCTATCCACATCCAGAGAAAGAGCTATAAAATTTGAATGCAGATAAAATTTTTTTTCATCTTTTAAATTTTTTTCTTTCTCATGGTTTTCTCTGTTGGTTTTGATTTTTTTCAGAGCATGATTAATATGGAAATGTATTTAACATGATTTTACTTATATAACCTATATTGGATTATTTGCTACCCAGGGTAGTGGGAATGAAGGGTGGGCAGAAGAGCATTACAAAACTGGATGTTGAGGGGTGGCTAGGTGGCATAATGGATAGAGCACTGGCCCTGGAGTCAGAAGTACCTGAGTTCAAATCTGACCTCAGACACTTAACAATTGCCTAGCTGTGTGGCCTTGGGCAAGCCACTTAATCCTATATGCCTTGCAAAAACCTAAAAAAATGGATGTTGAAAATTATCTTTATATACAATTGGAAAAATAAATATTTTTGTATTTATCTGTATGCATACTAATTTCTTCAAATTGATTGTAAGATGCTTGTGAGCATTAGCTATTTAAGCGTCTTTGACTCTCCATTGATTAACAGATTAACTGACACATTGTAGATGTTCAATAAATGCTTTTGGAATTCAAAAAAAAGGGTCAGACTCTACAAGATCATCTAAGGAATCTATATTACACACAAACACACAATCAAGAAATCCTGTTCTACATTGACAACTATCAATATTTATTTGGACTTAATAATTTAACCATTATTAAATCTCCTATTGTAATTATATCATCATTCAGTTGATATATTAATATCTTTTCCTAAACTATTTTAAGTGATATTGTCAAATGTCTGAATTAATAATCTTCTTAAGGTATAGGTCTCATTATATAACTGCTTATTTCAATCTCTCAGTGACTTGATTTTTCTTACAAAATAGACATCCTCATGTTGACTATTTAAGACACTTCTTGATGTCTAGAATCTTCCTTTGTAAACCACCTTATCTAATCCTTGATTGAGGCTCCCATATGAGCTAGATTTATAAAGCGTCAGCCCAATCTTGAAGGACTCCCTAAAACTTGAAGTTCACTCTTTTGATTCATTGTTCTTCCTTATCTCAAAGATTATGGTGAGAAATCTCCAACTATAGTGCATCTCTGATTGAGTCCATGTCTAAATTTCTATCAATGTAATAAATTCCCAAATTTATGCAGAAATATTCTTTTAAAAATGAGAAAAAGTGTATCTGTAGAATAGGAATTGATTGATGACTTCCCATGTACCAAATTCCTATCCTTGTTTTTGTGTGAACTCAGAATTTTTTTCTGTAAATAAAGTTATAATAGAAATAAAAATGTAAAAATCATTCTTAACTCTGGTGCCACATAAAAAATAAATGGGAATTTGAGCTAGAGTTTATTGACCACTGATTGCAGAGGACAGTCTTTATTGCATATCAGAAAAAAAAGTGCAAAGGGCACAGTAGTGACAAGGGAATCTCATAAAATGTAGGAAAAAATCATTCATAATTTGCAGTCATTCTTTTGCACCCTGAATTTCTAGTGAAATATTTCATTTACACAGGATCTTACTTAGTCCTCTAAGGATTTGTACTCTGATTATTTGGATTAGCTATCCCTTTCTTGGGAAGACAAATAAATTTTGGAACTTTGGGATAGACAGACCTTTCAATAACAACTGCACTATCTAAATCATTCAGGATTATAGCAGTACCAAAGTATTGACTTTCTGTTCCTCTATAATGTGACATTAGTCCTTTTATGTTCTTTCAACTTTAGGAATCTATGGTAGTGATTCTCCTTTCTCTTTCTCTGAATTACCTATAGGTAATTCCATGCTTGGAACTTTGCAAGAAATATTCCTTCTCAAGATAAAACATTTTATGCTGTCAGCACACTGCCAAAAGCATGATTCCTCTTCACTCCACACAATAGTTTAGAGTTCAGAAACACTGTCCATGAACTTTTTTCTTAGACCATGTAGACAAGTATACACCTTCCTCTGTCATTTTCTTCCATAGAAACTATTAATTCTTTAATAATTCTTTAGCACTTTCTATTGTTATATCTTTGACTGGTAAAGCATCTCAACCTTCTACTAAGTACCCTTTAGAGGGAGCTGCCACCGTGCTATAGAAAAATAAAGCAATTGAAAAAAGCTCAAAGAAAAAGCAGAAAAGATTCTAAGAATTATTTTCATTCTCTACTAGCCATTACAATTGGGTTGATTTTTGACCAAAAGTCTCATCCTCTTTTGAATCCTATCCAAGGAATTCATTTGAAGATAGTAATGAGAGTTAGGGAGAAAATGATGAGTTTTCCATATATTCAGAATATTTGTGTGCATTCATATGTTTATATTTAAGTCTCTGTGCAAAAAGAATAACATCAACAGCACAACCATCTATACCCCACCCCCACACACAAACATACAGACACCATCTCCCCAGTGCCCTGTACAATGATGGTACATAGTAAGTGCTTCATAAATATTTACACATAATCACACATATTTACACACACACACACACACACACACACACACACACACACACACACTTATAAAATATCTCATTTTCCTGACATCTAGAATGTTGCAGTTTAATGTTGACTTCAATCTCAACTAAAAGAGAGTGAAAGTAGCTAGATTGCTGGGAAGAGTATACTCCTTAGTATTCATTTTCCTTTCTTCTACACAAACTGCACCATCCTTTTTGTTGAAATGACTCAGCCCATCTCTGGTTATCATTGCAGCAACCACAGCATATTTTTATTAATACATAAAATTATGAATAACTTTGAAATGTGTCCAGAAAAAAACTTTTAAGAATGTATAAAATTAACTATGACCTTGAAAAATCTCCAGTTTTAATGACTTATTTCTAAGTTCAACAATACCTAAATATAAACAAGGAATGCTGTACAAGGAAGATAACCTGCCATTCATAAAATACATCGTCAGGATGTAAGAGCACTTAATGAGGATCTACATAACTTTAATGGCAACCATTTGTTTTCTTAAATATTAGCAAGCACCTTAACAAGAACAAATGCTACCATAGGATTAGGTTTTACTAAACTGGTTTAACTCACTTTTTAATTAATATTTAAATCTTATTTTTCATAGATTGCAGGTTGTATTCAATTAACCATTACTGTCTGTACTGATAGGCTTGAAATAGTTTTTAATAATTTTAAATGCCCAATCCGAATACGTCTTTCTTTCCTCTAATATAATTCTTTCATCAAGAAATCAATTTAAGTGATTCATCATGGAACTTTTTCTTCCATTCTTTCAGCAGTCTTCTGCTCAGATGCAGAAGGTTTGATCATATTGAAAGCAGTTTCAGGATATCAGAATGGTTACTAAAATAACAAACAGAGAGATTACTAATGCTAAATAGTACAGAATATTTAATTAGTAACAACCCAAAATAATAAAAAAAAATTTGATGTCTGAGAAGACATGGAGAGATTATTAATAGCCAAGATAGTAAGAAGTGATTTTCTCTGATTTTTTTCCTACACCAAGTATAATACTTTTGTAATCCAAAGACTACTCAAGCAAAACAATAGCCAGAGATGACCGAAAAAATTCATTCTTGAAACTGACTTGATCTTATCATACAAAAGTTTGTATTTTTTAGTGTATTTATTTATTTATTTCTAAATTAGTCTTGTTAGAGTGCACATAATCCCCCATTAACTCACAAGAAGTAGAAAAACCTCAGGAAGAATAATGTGAAAGAAGGAGAAAAAAAATTTATTTCAGTCTGTGTTGAGATACCATGTCTCTGGGGTGGATCACATTCTTTATCATAAGTCCATCAGAGAAGTTGCTTCCATACTTTTTCCCCCACTTGCTATTGCTGATTGTATTTCCATTCATTCATTTCTCTCCACTACCATTTATTCTGTTTTCTCTCTTCCTTTAACTTTGTCCCTTCTCAAAAGTGTGGTATGGAGCAGCTTAGTGGCTCAGCAGATAGAGCACAGAGTCCAGTACCAGAAGGACCCCAAACCAAATTCCATCTTGGACACTCAACAACCACCCAGCCATGGTTGGACAGGCTATCCAATCCCACCAACTTGCAAAAAAACAAAAAAAAGTGTACTGTATCTGACTACCCTCTCCTATGATTTACCCTCTGCTCTAGTACCTACACCCCATCCCCTCCCCAATCCCCTTTCTCCCATCCCCTTCCTCTCCTTCTTCCTCTAGGATAAGACAGATTTCTAAACTCTACTAACTGTATATGTTGTTTTCTCTATGAGCCATTTCCAATGACAATGAAGGCTCACTCACCTCCCATTTCACTCTATTGCAAGTTCTTTTTCTGTACTATTTTACATGAAATATCTAAACCCATTATACCTCTCCTTTTCCTATTTCCCTATCTACCAGTATATTCTTTTTTTACCCAGTGACTCATTCCTTATAACATGCATATATACCTTCATATTCAGCTTTCTCCTGTGCCTTGTCTATATATGCCCCTCCTAACTGCTCTATTTATTGAGATGGTTCACATAAATTATCAGTATCATCTTTCCATGCAGGAATGCAAGCAACCCAACATCATTAAATTCCTCATAATTTACCCTTCTCATTCACCCTATCCATGCTTCACCTGAGTCCTGTCCTTGGAGATCAGATTTTCTATTCAGCTCTCTTTATTTCACCAAGAAAGTTTGAAATTCCCCTATTTTATTTAATGTCCATCTTTTCCCCTGGAATAAGATATTCAGATTTGCGGGTTAGTTAATTCTTGGTTGCATTTCAAGCTCTTTTGCCTTCGAGCCCTTAATGTAGATGCTACTAAATCCTGTGAAATCCGAACTGCAATGTCATGTGTCATGATATTTGGGTTGCTTCATTCTGGTAGATTGTAATATTTTCTGTTTGACTTGGGAATTCTGGATTTTTGGCTATAATATTCCTGGAAGTTATTTTTTTTTTTAATCTCAGGAGGAGATCAGTGAATTCCCCCAATTTCTATTTTACCCTCTGCTTCTAGAATATCAGGGCAATTTTCCTATAGAAATTCTTTAAAAATGAAATCAAGGCTCTTTTCCTGATCATGACTTTCAGTTAATCCAATAATTTGTAAATTGTCTCTCATGGATCTGTTCTCCAGGTCAGTTTTTTAATCATTGAGATATTTCATATTTTCTTCTAGTTTTTCATTATTATTATTATTATTATTATTATTATTATTATTATTATTTCTTGATTCCTCACAAAGTCATCAGTTTCCCTTAGCTCCAGTCTACATTTGAAGGAGTTGTTTTCTACAGAAACTTTATCTTCTTTTCCATCTGATCAATTCGGTTTTTTAAGGTAGTCTTCTCCTCATTAACTTTTTGGACTGCTTTTGTTCCCATTTCATCTAAACTGTTTTTTAACATTTTAACATTTTTTTTTGCATTTTTGCATCTCCTTGACCTAGCTGTTTTCATGTTTTTCTTGCATCACTCTCATTCCTTTTCCCAATTTTTCCTCTATCTCCCTTACTTGATTTTCAAAATCTTTTTGAACTTGCCATAGCTTGAGTCCATTTCCTATTTTTCTTGGAGTTTTGGATGCAGAAGGTTTGACTTTGTCATCTTCTGAATGTGTATTTTGATCCTTCATAGAACCAAATTAATTATTTCTGGTCAGGTTCTTTTTTTTTCTGTTTACTCATTTCCCTAGGCTATGCCCTGGTCTTGAGGTGCTTTCCAAGCTTTTGAATGTTATTGCTCTACCCTTGCTGGACCTCGGTTCCTTCAATGTTTTAGGAGAAGCTCTGACAGATTTCCTGGCTTGTGCTCTGGTCTGTGGATTACACCAAGCACACCCCCTCTGCCCTAGAGCTGTGAGGAGGGTACTTGTTCTGCTGTGGAAATAGGGGACCTTGACTGTAATCAGGATCTGCATATGATCAAAGCACAAGTGTCCTCTCATGGAGATAGTGGAGAGACCTGGATAATCTCTGTTCCCATCCCCCTTAACTTCTGTGGGCTGAATATTCTGGAAATAGCTGTTAGGCAGCTTCCTGCTGGTTGGCTCTGAAAATCTGCTTTCCTTTCTCAGGACTGGGGCTACACTGAGGGTGGATGCTCACTCTGTCAGAGGTTCCCTGCTGATCTTCCAATCAGCTGATCTCTTGGTGATCCCTGAGTAGGGAGGTCTGGAAACTGCTTCTGCTGCCACAGGTCTGAGCCCTCAGGGACTCAGGCCCCTGCATGTTTTTCTTGAAAGATTGGAGCTCATACACTCCAGCTTGGTGTGACCCTGGCTGCACTTGCGAGCCTTCTGACCCCAGTGAACAGAGCCTTCCAACAAATCTTCAAATTATCTTGGACTAGACAATTGTCTCAGTCTTTCTCTGGCTTCTACCTCTTTAAAATTCAATTAGAGTCATAATTTTAAGGTATTTAGAATATTTTGGAAGAGAGTTTCTGGGAAATCCTGCCCTCTGTCTGCCATTTTAGCTCCTTTAGTATGGGATATTTAACCCTCTCTAGCTATTAATGAATCTCTCTATTTGAACTAAGACTTCAAAATTTCTTTTTATTATTTTGAGTTGTTATTAATTAAATATTCCATGCTATATAACATTATTGCCTGTTCATAACTTTGAAATGTAAAAAACTAGTCAATCATTCATTAAAGGAAGCTATGGTTCATGTAGGAGAGCAAGAAGGAAGAGTTAAATTATTTAAGAAAAAAACCATCATGAAGAGGTTACCATAATGGAGTTTTCTAGATTTTCTCAATCAATAAACATTTAATAAATCTAAAATATAGTAGGCACTCAGTATAAGTTAAGTATTGAGTATACAAAGCTAAAGAATGAAAATATCTATTTTTCAGAAGGTTATATTCTAATGGAGAAAGAACAACATATATATAATATATACATAATAAATGTAAAGAGAATAAAAGCAAATAACTGCATAAAGCAACATAGTTTGGTCATTCCAAGTCTAGCAACAGCATCTTTGCCAAGAAAACCCAAATGGGTTCATGAAGAGTTGGATTGCAATTTCAATGAGTGAACAACCACAGGCCTAAATTTAGCTATCTATTTATAGTGCCTGACATATTATAGAAACTGAATGAGTAGAAGTTACATTACTTTCTCTAATATCATAAAGTGTCTTCTTTCTTTCTTTCTTTCTTTCTTTTTTTCTATAAATATTTTATTTGTTTATCGAACTTCATACAATTGTACTTTTTGCAAATCTTTTTGTAAGGTTTTGAGTTTTACAACTTCTCTCTCTCCCTTCCTTCCCTTCCCCCCTCTACCCAACAGAAAGCAATTTGATAGTCTCTACATTTGTAAACATGATAAACATAGATCGAAACTGAACATGTTGTGAGAGAAGAATCAGATACAAAAGGAAGGAAGAAAATATTAGAGATAACAAAATTACATAATCCATAAGACAACTCTTAAAAATTGAAGATAATAAGCTTTGGTCTTCATTTAAACTTCTCAGATCTATCTTATCATATGGATGGTATTTTTCATAATCATTCCCTTAAAATTATTTTTGATTATTGTACTGCTAAAATGAACAAGTTTATCATGGTTGATCATCACCCATGTTGTTGTTAATGTGTATAATGTTTTTCTGGTTCTGCTTATTTAACTCAACCTCAACTCATGCAATTCTATCCATGCTTTTCTAAAATTCCATCCCTCATGATTTCTTATAGAACAATAATGTTCCAACACATACATATACCACGATTTTTTCAGTCGTTCCCCAAATGATGGACATCCCCTCAAATTTTAACCTTTGACAGTACAAGCACTGCTACTATGAATATTTTTTACATGTGGGCTTTTTACCCTTTTTCATGATTTCTTCAGGGTATATACCCAGTGGTGTTATTGCTAGATCAAAGGTTATGCACATTTTTAATGCTCCTTGGGCATAATTCCAAATTGCTCTCCAGAAAGGTTGAATCATTTCACAATTCAACCAACAATGCATTGATGTACCAAATTTTCTATATCCCTTGAAATAAGAATTATTATCTTTTCTAGTCATATTGACTAAACTGAAAGATGTCAGCTGCCATCTCAGAGATATTTTGATTTGCATTTCTCTAATCAATAAAGTTTTAGTACAATTTTTCATATGACTATAGATAGTCTTGATTTTTTTAATCTGGGAGTTGCCTTTCTATTATCCTTTCAACCATTTATCAATTGGGGAATGACTTTTTTTTTTAATTTGACTCAGTACTCTATATATTTTAGAAATGAGTCTTTTGCCAAAAACACTAGTTGTAAAATTAATTCCCAATTTGCTATATTCCTTTTAATCTTGTTTCAGTGATTTTGTTTGTTCAAAAACTTTCTAATTTAATGTGATCAAACCTATCCAGTTTATTTTTTATAATGTTCTCAATCTCTTCTTTGTTCTTAAATTGCTCCCCTTTCCATAGATCTAACAGGTAAACTACTCCTTGTTTTCCTAGTTGGCTTCTTATAATATTACACTTCATGTCTAAATACTACCCCCATTTTGATATTATCTTGGTATAGGATGTAAGATGTTATTCTAGACCTAGGTTCTGCCATATGATTTGCCAGTTTTTCCCAATTTTTTTTTTTATCAAAGAGTGAGTTCTTATTCCAGAATTGGGAACTGTTGGGTTTATCAAACAGTCTATAGTCTTTTACTATAGTCTTTTACTGCTGTCTCTTTTGCACCTAATCTATTCCACTGATCAGCCACTCTATTTCTAAGCCAGTACTGAACAGTTTTGATGCCTGAAAATATAATTGGAGATCTGGTATGTCTAGATTGCCTTCCTTTGAATTTTTTCATTAATTCCCTTGATATCCTTGACTTATTCCTCCATTTGAATTTAGTTAATATTTTATCTAGTTAACTAAAGGAAGTTTTGGAAAGTTTGATTGGTATGGCACTAGATAAGTAATTTAATTTGAGTGCAATTGTCATTTTTATTCACTTGGGCTAACCATGAACAATTGCCATTTGCCTAATTATATATATCTGATTTATTTCTGTGAAAAATGTTCTATAGTTGTTTTCATAAAGTTTCTGAGAGTACTTACCAAGGTTTTATGTTGTTAGAATTTATTTTAAAATCAGATTTTTCTATCTCTTGCAGCAGTATCTTGTTAGGAATACGTAGAAATGCTGAGCATTTACGTGATTTTATTTTATATTCTGAAACTTTGCTAAAGGTGTAATTGTTTCCAGTAGTCTTTTAGATGATTTCTTAGTGTTCTTTAGGTATACCATCATATTATACATAAAGAGTGAGAATTTTGCTTCTTCATTACCAATTCTAATTCCTTCATTTTTTTCCTTCTCATTCTTAAAGTGAACATCACTGATACAATATTGAATTATAGGGGTGATAATGGACATCATTGTTTCACTCTTGAACTTATTGGGAATGTTTCCAGTTTATTCCATTACATATAATGTTTGCTGATGGTTTCAGATAGCTACTACTTATCAGTTTGAGGAATAAGCCATTTATCCTGATACTCTCTAGTAGTATTAGTAGGAATGGGTGCTGTATTTTGTCAAAAGCTTTTTCAGCATCAATTGAGATAATCATATGAGATTTCTGTTAAGTTTGTAATGATATGGTGAATTATGCTTATAGTTATATTGGACCAAGTCTGAATTCCTGGTATAAATCATGCTTGATCATAGTATAATAACTTTGTATTAACTTTCTATAATCACATTGCTAATATTTAATTTAAAATTATTGCATCCATATTCATAAGGGAAATGGGTCCATAATTTTCTTTCTCTGTTTTGACTTTTCCTGGTTAGGTATCAGCCCAATATTGGTCATAGAAGGAGTTTAGTAGAGTTCCTTCTTCATCTATAAACTATTTATATGAAATTGGAACAAATTGTTCCTTGAATGCTTGATAGAATTCAGTTGTGAATCCATATGGTCCTGCAGATTTTTTCTAAGTGAATTCATTAATGGATTGTTGAATTTCTTTTTTTTTTTTTACATAGGGTTATTTAAGTATTTAATTTCCTCTTCTTTTAACATGAACAATTTGTATTTTTGCATATATTCATCCATTACACTTAGATTACCAAATTTTTGGCATACAGTTGGGTAAAATAATTCTGAATTGTTCCTTACATTTCCTTCTCTTTGGTGGTGAATTATCTTCAGTTTTAATCCTTGAAATTTGATTTTCTTTCTTTTTTTAATAAAATTAATCAAAAGTTTATATATTTTATTGTTTTTTTCATAAAACCATTCTTGGTTTTATTTATTAGTTCAATAGTTTCCTTGCTTTCAATTTTATTAATTTCATTTTTAATTTTCAGAATTTCTATTTTGGTATTTATTTGACAATATTTAATTTGTTTTTCTCTAGTTTACTTAGTTTGATGCTCTGTTCATTGATCTTTCTTTTTTTATGTAATAATTAAGAGATAATATATATTCCCTAAGAACTACTTTGACTTTTTCCTATAAGTTTTGGGGTATTGTCTCATTAATGGCATTGTCTTGGATGAAATCATTAATTCTTTCCTATGATTTTTTATTTGATCTATTCTTTCTTTAAAGTCAGGTTATTTATTTTCCAGTTAGTTTTAGGTCTATCTCTCCATGACCCTTTATTGCATGACTGTTATTGCATCATGGTCTGAAAAGGATGCATTCAATATTTTTGCCTTTCTGCATTTGTTTATGAGGTTTTAATGGTCAATTTTTGTGGAGGTGCCATGTCCTGGAGGGAAAAATAAAGTAGATACCTTTCTATCCCCATTCAATTTTTTTCCAGTGGTCTATAATATCTAAGTTTTTTAACATTCTATTCAACTCCTTAATTTCCTTCTTGTTTATTTGATTGTTAGATTTATCTAATTCTGAGGGAAAGAGGTTAAAGTTCTCCACCAGTAGAATTTTGCTGTCAGAGTCTTCCTGTAACTCATTTAGCCCTTCCTCTAAGAATGTGGATACTATACTTATTGGTGCATACATATGCAGTGTTGAAATTGTTTTCTTTGGAACCTTTTATGAGAATATAGGTTCCTTTCCTGATCTCTGTTAATGAGGTAATTTTTTTGCAGTTTTGTCTGAGATAAGGATTGCTACCACTTCTTTTTTTTTTCACTTTAGTTGAAACATGGTATATTCTGCTCCAACTTTTTCTTTTACTCTGTATATGTCTCTCTGCTTCAAATGTGTTTTTTTATATTCAGGAATTTGTGGGATTCTAGTTTTTATTTCATTCTTCTATCTGTTTCTGTTTTATGAGAGAGTTAATTCCATTCACATGAAAAGTTATAATATTCTCTTCCTTCCTTCCTTTCAGTAAAAACCTGTCAATTTTCTGTTTTCCTTGTGTATGTTTTAATGGGACAGTGATAGTGATGACCTCTGATCTCATCAGTATGTGGAATTCTGCCATGAAGAATCATCATCTTACAATGCAGATTGTTTGAAAAACAGGTTGTCTGAAAGTTTTCAATATTGAAGCATGTCCTGTTCAGAGATCAATGAATTAATCTCAGGTCATGCAGCATAAATTTATTAATTTATTAAAAACTGAACTTGGACTCAGTTTGGCCAGACTTTAAGACTGCCTCTCCATCCACTCTCTCTAGAATTGTTATTATCAGTAAGGTACTTTTTAGTGTTATTTAGATTCTCTGGTGCTATAAAGATTCTGAAGTATACTCTTAAAAATCTTATATACAGAGAGGTAGAACCATGATGGTAGAGAAAAGGCAATGACTAACCTGAGTTCTACCCCCAAAATATTCTGAACATCTTGAAATAATGTTATATAGCATTTTCTGACAATATCTATAAAATAATGGTAAAATAATTTTACAACCAAAGACAATTTAAAAGATTGACAGGAAAGACCTGTCATAACTTGGTTGAGGGTGGAACACAGTCCAGTATGGGTTGCTCCAGCACAGACTTGGGTTCCATGAAACCAGGAGTAGGTCTTTGGGAATCAATGAATCAGTAGAGACAGAGGTTACTTCTGGAGCTTTCAGTTGCAAGTTGGTAAGGAAATCAATCAGAAGATTACAGGGGTCTCTTTGTTGGCATTAGAGCCAGGACTTTATTGCTTTGCTCATTCTTAAATCTAGGTTGTAGCCCTTGGTGGCATTCTCAGGAAAACACTAGCATACAGAGCTTGTGAACCACAGTGTATTTCAAATTTCTGCCTTTCTGCATTTGACTGAGATTTTGATGACCTAATACCTAATCATTATTTGAGTAGGTGTCATATACCACTGAAAAAATATTTCTTTCTATCAGTTTTCTTGAGAGATCTATCATATCTAACTTTTTTTTTAACATTTTATTAATATCCTTAACTTCCTTCTTCTATGATTTGTGGGTAAATCTAGTTCTGAGAGAGCAAAGTTGATTTCCTTTACAAGTATAGTTTTACTATTTCTTCTTGAAACTCATTTAAATTCTCCTCTAAGAATCTGGATTTTGTATCACTTGCTGCATATACATTTAATGTTGATATTATTCTTTGGCTATGGTGACTTTTAGGAAGACACAGTTTCCTTCTTTATTCCTTTTAATTATATCTATTTTTGCCTTTGTTTTGTCTGAGATTAGGATTGCCATTCCTGCTTATTTTTACTTCCATTGAAGTATAACATGTTCTGCTTTTATCTTTTTATCTTTACTCTGTTTATGTCTCTTTGTGTCAATTGTTTTTTGAGAGAATATTGTAGCATTCTGCTTATTAATCCACTCTTTGGCAGCTGAATTGTTTCTTTCTGGTTGCCTGCAGTATTTTCTCCTTGACCTCATAATTTGAGAATTTGGTTACAATGTTTCTTGACATTCTAATTCTGTGATCCCCTTTAGTAGATGTTTGGTGAATTCTTTCAATAACTATCCCCCCCCCCTAATTTTAGGACATCATGAAAATTTTCCTTGATATTATCTTGAAAGGTGTCCATGTTCCTGTTTTGATCATGACTTTCAGTCCAATATTTTTTAAAATATCTCAACTGAATCTATTTTTCAGGTCAATTATTTATTTCAGATAAGATATTGTGCATTTTATTTTACCTTTTTCATATTTTAAAATTTTGCTTGATGGATTCTTTTTTTATTTTATTTTTTTAATTCTCATTTTGTACAAATTTTTTTTTACATTAATAAAATATTCTTGTTTAAGAGTAAACAAAATACCCTTCCCCCCATGAATATAGACTTGTACAGACTTGCTTGGGGGATAAAGTAAAGGGGAGAGAAAAAAAATTAAAATTAAAAAAATAATAGGAATAATTGTAGGTATGGCCAGGTGGCGCAATGGATGAAGCACCAGCCCTAGAGCCATGAGCACCCAAGCCCACATCTGGCCCCATAGACCCAACAATCACCCAGCCGTGTGACATGCAAGCCACCCAATCCCCACTGCCCTGCAAAAACCAAAAAGAAGAAAAAAAAAGACCCCAAATAAAATGAAATAGTAGTCATAGTATGGGTGGCTGGGTGGCAGACAGAGCATTGGCCCTTGAGCCAGGAGCACCTGAGCCCAAATCCGGCCTCAGACACTCAAAGATCACCCTGCTATGTGGCACCAGGCAGGCCACCCAGACCCATTTGCCCTGCACCCTCCCCTAAGTAATAGTAATAAAAAATGTGCTTCAGTCTTTGTTCCAACACCAGCAACTCTGTCATGGGTGGATCTCATTCTTTATGGTAAGTCCATCACAAAAGTTGCTTCCATATTTTTCCAAGGTTGCCATTGCTGCTTGCAACTCCCTCCTTTCTTATTTCTCCACTAGCATGTACTATATTTTCTTTCTCCTTTCACTCTGACTCTGCTGTAGGGTCGCTAAGTGGTGCAGCAGACAGATCCCTGGTCCTGTGGCCAAAAAGCCCTGAGCCCCCATACCACCCCTTAGGCCCAGAATCCACCTGGCCCTATGGTCCTGGACAGGCCTTGCAATCCCAGCCCCTTGCAAGAAGTAAAAAGGAAAATGTGTTATATCTGACCACTCTCCCCCCATGGTCCATCCTCTCCTCCATCATTCACATCCCACCCCTTCCCCCTGCTCCCCCCTCCTTCTTACACCAGATGCCTATACCCCATTGAGTATATATGCTGTTTCCTCTCCTAGCCACCTCTGATGAGAGTAACGGTTCCCTCATTCCCCCTTGCCTCTCCCCCTTCCATATCATTGCAATAGCTCATTGTAATAAAGAAAAAAAAACTTATTATATGAAATATCTTGGCCTATTCCCCCTCTCCTTTTTCTTTCTCCCATTACATTTCCCTTTTTTTCTATTGACTCCATTTTTACACCATATTTTATCTTCGAATTCAGTTTTCTCCTGTGCTTCAACTGTAAAAGCTCCCTCTACCTGCTCTATTAACTGAGAAGGTTCCTATGAGTATTATCAGTGTCATTTTTCTATGCAGGAATACATGCAGTTCATCCTCATTAAGTCCCTCATATTTTCCCCTTCTCCTCCAATCTCTATGCATAACCTGAGTCCTGTATCTGAAGATCAAACCTTCTGTTCAGCTCTGGTCATTCCAAAAGGAACATTTGAAATTCCCCTGGTTCATTGAAAGTCCATCTTTTTCCCTGGAACAGGACATTCAGCCTTGCTGGGCAGTTCATTCTTGGCTGCATTCTAAGCTCTTTTGCCTTCCGGTATATTATATTCCAAGCCCTATGAGCTTCCAATGTAGCTGCTGCTAAGTCCTGTGTGATCCTGACTGCAGCTCCATGATATTTGAACTGTGTCTTTCTGGCAGCTTGTAATATTTTCTCTTTGACTTGGGAGTTCTGGAACTTGTCTATAATATTCCTAGGGGTTGGTTTTTCTCGGGGGGGGGGGGAGGAAACGGTAGATTCTCTCCATTTCTATTTTGCCCTCCGCTTCTAGAATATCAGGGAAATTTTCCTGTAGTAATTCTTTTGAAAATGATGTCAAGGCTCTTTTCCTGATCATGACTTTCAGGTATTTCAAATATTTTTTAAATTATCTTTCCTAAGTCTGTTTTCCATATCAGTTGTTTTTTCAATGAAATATTTCACATTTTCTTCTAATTTTTTCATTATTTTTGGTTTTGAAGTATTGATTCCTGATTTCTGGTAAATTCATCAATCTCCCTGAATTCCATTCTTTGTCTGAAGGATTTATTCTCCTCAGAGACTTTTCTTATCTCTTTTTCCATCTGACCAATTTTGCTTTTTAAGGCATTCTTCTCCTCAATAACTTTTTTGAACTGTTTTATCCATTTGGCCTAAACTGGTTTTTAGCATGCTATTTTCTTCAGCTTTTTTTGGATTTCCTTGACTAAGCTGCTGACTTCATTTTCATGTTTTTCCTGCATCTCTCTCCTTTCTTTTCCCAGTTTTACTTCCAACTCCCTCATTTGATTTTGAAAGTCTTTTTTTGAGCTCTGTCATAACCTGAGCCCAATTTCTGTTTTTCTTGGAGTATTTAGATGCAGGAGCTTGTGCTTCCTCATCTTCAGACTGAGTGTTTTGATCTTTCTTGGGCTCATATGCAAAATATTTCTCAATAGTCTTCCTCTTTTTTCTCTGCTTACTCATTTTCCCAGCCTGGTTTTGGGGTGCTTCCTGAGCTTTTGGGACACTCCCACAAGGGACTCAGTGTGTGAGTCTCTGTCTTCCCTCCTGGTCTGTGAATGACCATAAGCGCCCCCCTCTGCCACGGGGCTGAGGTAGGGGGGAACCCTGCTGTTCTATGGGGGGGCCTAGACTGCCATCAGGATCTGAATGTGGTTAGAGCCCCAGAGTCCTGTTCCAGAGGCCGAGGACAGACTCTGCAGTCTCTCTCTCTTCACTCCCCTCCCTCAGCTCAATGTGCTCATGCCCTGGAGGCTCCTGCTTACCAGCTCTGCCTGCTTCTGTTTCCTGGATTTGGGCTGCTGAAGGACCATGCTGCTGGCTGTGTGCCTTGAGGGCTGGGCTCTACATGCTGGCTCTGGCAGAAGTCCCCCACTGTTCCCCCACTTTGTGCTTGGTGCTCCCTGAGGTGCAGCTCAGGAGACTCCCCCACTGCTATGAGCCCGGGCTCCCAGCACCCTGGGGCTGCCTCCAGGAGGCTGAAGTTCTTTCACTCTGGTGGGCCACCCCTCTGGCGGGCTGCCCCTCCGACCCCGGGAAGCAGAGCCTTTCTGCTCTTTTCCAGGTTACCTTGGGTCCCTTCGTGGGTTCTGTCTCTGGAAAGTTTAGTTAGAGTCCTTAGTTTCAAGTTTTATCAGAGAGCGCCTAAGACTCTACCTCTTCTTGTCACCATCTTGGCTCCGCCCCCTTGATGGATTCTTGAAGTCTCATACAGTCATTATCTTCCAATTGCCCCCAATTTTCAGGAAATTATTTTCTTTTGCATCTTCTTTTTTCTTTGGACAATTTTATTTTTAAAGAAGGAGTTTTCTTTTTTCAATTGCCTAGTTGTATTTTTTCAGAGTTTTTTCTTCTTCCATTTGTTCAGTTGTATTTTTTAAGGAACTATTTTCTTCAGTCATTTTTGTTTCCTTTTCTAAGTTGTTGAATCTCTACCCCATATCTCTCAATTATTTTCCCATTTCTAATTATTGATTTTAAACTCCTATTTAATCTCTTCCAAGAAGACTTTTTGAGTTTGAGACAAATTCATATAGCTTTCTTCTGTGTCTTACTCATTTTGGTTCTACTTCATGATTTTCAAGACAAAACTTGACTCCTGGGCCACAGGGGAGCACTGTCTAAAGCTTCTGAGGCTTCAGGTAAAAGGCTTCCCCACTGCACTGGTACTGGCTGGTCTAGTAGTATCCACCATGCTGAAATTCCGAGGTTTGCAATTTTGTCTTCTTCTCTTAACCTAGAGGCCTCTCAATTGTTCTTCTGTGTCACTTGACTGCTTAACAGATAATTAGGGGCCTTGGTTGGTGATCTGTGCCACAGTTGATAATCTCCTGCATTATCCACCCCTGACTGCACTGGGTCATGATCCCTTTGCTCCCAGGTGAGCAAGACCTTTCCTGAATTCTTTATTAAGATATCTTAAGCAGGAAAATGTTCTACTTTTTTCTCTATTTTTGTGAATTCTGTCAATCTAGAATATATTGAGAGGAGTGAGGAACATTGTTCCTGTGGTAAATTTGGAAGAATTTAGGAAAGATCCTGACTTCTCTTTGCCATCTTGGCTACACCCCTATTTGCAGGCCAAAGTGGAGTAGGAACTGTTTTCATAGTAACAGAACAGAAAAGATTGCATGTAGTCACTCAATAAACCAAAGCACAGGACAGGAGAGGAGGAAAAACTTTTCTTTAGAACACACCTCCTTAGAAAATGTGAAAACGTTGAGGTTCCTTGAATTATTCTTGAAATTTGCTGCACTTAGAGCTTGAGACAGTGCTCTCTCCATCTTGGAAGCAGAACTTCACCTTAAAAATGTTAAAAGTTGAGAAAAAGACTGTAAATATGAGCAAATGATAGCAAAAAAGTGACCATAGAAAATTACTGTGGGGATAAGGAAGATCAAAATAAAGTGATAAAAACATAAGAAAATCAAAACTCCTATAATCAAAGCCTCCAAAAAATATGACTTGTTTTCAGGCCATGGAAAGTTTCAAAAAGGATTTTGAAAATCATGTAAGAGAGGTAGAGGAAAAATTGAGATGAGAAATAAGGGATGCAAGAAAATCAGTAAAATGAGTGAACAATTTGCTGAAGAAAACACATTAGCCTCCCCACACTCCCCTCCACACACACATACACACACACACACACACACACATACACACAAACACACCCTGAAAAACCGACTAGTCTTAAAATTATCTATAGTCATATAAAAAATGGTTGTAAATTACTATTTATTAGAAAAAAGCAAATTCAAATCACTCTGAGGTACCAACTCATACCTATCAGATTGGCTAATATGACAGAAAATAAAAATGACAAATGTTGGAGGACATGTGGGAAAACTGGCTCTATTGGTGCAGTTGTGAACTGACTGAACCATTTTGGAGAACATTTTGGAACTATACTCAAAGTTCTATAAATCTGAATACCTTTTGATACAGCAATATCGCTACCAGGTCTATATCCTAAAGAAATAACAAAATAAGGACCCCCATGTACAAAAATATTTATAATAGCTCTTTATGTGGTGGCAAAGAATTGGAAATTGAACATATACCCATCAATTGGGGAATGACTGAACAAGATGTGGCATATGAATGTAATGGAATATTACTATTCCATAAAAATCACAGGCAGTTATATATCAGAAAGACCTAGAAAGATTTTCTGTAACTGATACTAAATGAAGTATTTAGAACCAGGAGAACATTGCACATTGTAACAGCAATATTGTGTGATGATCAACCATGATAGCCTTAACTCTTCTCATTAATAGAAGAATAAAAGATAATTATAAAAGGCTTGTGATGGATCCACATCCTGTGAAAGTGCAATGGAACCTGAATGCAGACCAAAGCACACTATTTAACTTTAAAGTTTTTTTTCTTTCTCATGATTATTTGTCCTTCATCTTCTCATTCTTCTTTCTAAACATGATTAATAATGAGATTACGGTGTAGGGTATATTCAAGGAAGACTAGTACCTTTGATGTGGAGGCTGCTCAGTCATTTTCAGGGCTACTTTCCACATTTGAGTCACCTGTGGTTACAAAAAGCCATAGCATGCACAGTGACCATACTCTGGTAAACCATTTCAGCAGGTGGTCTAAATCAAGTTTAGGGTAATTGAGGGAGTCACAAACTCATTGGTACATTGTCAGGGGGAGTGTCTATCACTGTAGAATGTGAATGTCTTCCACTGGTGGAATAAGCTTATGAAAGCACATTGCTCTAACAGTCATGAAGTCAGCTGAAGTAGATGCCATGCTTTGTTTTTGTCAGATATCAAAGACTCCAAGGTCATCCACTGCACCACTGCATCTAGAGCCATCACTAGTTGTCTTTTTTAAAAATATTATTTATTTAGAATTTTACAATTTTCCCCCTAATCTTCCTTCCCTCCCCGCCCCCCACAGATGGCAGTCTGTTTGGTCTTTACATTGTTTCCATGGTGTGCATTGATCTAAGTTAAATATGATGAGAGAAATCATATCCTTAAAAAAGTATAAGAGTTAGCAAAATTACATAATAGGTGTTTTAAAAAACATTAAAGGTCTTTGGTCTTTATTCAAACTACACAATTCATTCTCTGGATACAGATGGCATTTTTCATTGCAGATATCCTAAAATTATTCCTGATTGTTACACTGATGGAATGAGCAAGAACATTAAGGTTGAACATCACCCCCATGTTGCTGTTAGGGTGTACAGTGTTTTTCTGGTTCTGCTCATCTCACTCAGCATCAGTTCATGCAAATCTTTCCAGGCTTCCCTGAATTCCCATCCCTCCTGGTTCCTAATAGAAAAATAGTGTTTCATCACATACATATAGCACAGTTTTTTGAGCCATTCCACAATTGGTGGACATTCCCTCAATTTCCAATTCTTTGCCACCACAAACAGGGCTGTTCTGAATATTTTTATATGTGATGTTTTTGCCCTTTTTCATCATCTCTTCAGGGTATAGACCCAGTAGTGATATTGCTGGATCAAAGGGTATGCACATTTTTGTTGCCATTTGAGCATAATTCCAACTTGCTCATCAGAAAGGCTGAATGAGTTCAGCTCCACCAACAATGTATTAGTGTCCCAGATTTCCCACATCCCTTCCAACATTGATCATTGTCCTTTCTGGTCATATTGACCAGTATGAGAGGTGTGAGGTGGTACCTCAGAGATGTTTTAACTTGCATTTCTCTAATAAGTAATGATTTAGAGCAATTTTTCATATGTCTATGGATCACTTTGATTTCCTCATCTGTAAATTGCCTTTGCATATCATTTGACCATTTGTCATTTGGGGACTGGCTTGTCTTTTTTTAATTTGACTCAGTTCTTTGTATATTGTAGAAATGAATTCTTAGTCAGAAGTACTAGATGTAAAATTGTTTCCCAATTTACTACATTTCTTTTGATCTTGGTTATAGTAGTTTTGTTGCTGCAAAAACTTTTAAATTTAATGTAATCAATATTATCTGGTTTGTTTTTAATAATGTTCTCTCTCTCTTCCTTGGTCATAAACTGCTTAGCTTCCATATATCTGACAGGTAAACTATTCCTTGATCTCCTAGTTTGCTTATAATATTGTTTTTTAATGTCTAAATCCTGTATCCATTTTGATTTTGTCTTGGCATAGGGTGTGAGGTGTTGGTCTAATCCAAGTTTCTGCCATACTAACTTCCAATTTTCCCAACAGGTTTTATCAAAGGGGGCATTTTTACCCCAATAGCTGGACCCTTTGGGTTTATCAAATAGCAGATTACTATAATCATTTCCTGCTATTTTGCCTAGTCTATTCCACCAATCCAACACTTTCTTTCTTAGCCAATACAAGACAGTTTTGATAACTGATGCTTTATAAGATAATTTTAAATATGGTAGGGTTAAGCCACCTTCTTTTACACTTTTCCATTAAATCCTTGTAAATTCTTGACTTTTTATTTCTCCATTTAAATTTGCTTACAATTTTTTCTAGCCCATTAATGTAAGTTTTGGGGACTTTGATTGGTAGGGCATTAAATAACTAGTTTAATTTTGGCAGAATTGTCATTCTTATTATATTAGGTTGGCCTATCCATGAGCAGTTGATATTTGCCCAGTTATGTAAATCTTATTTTATTTGTGTGAGAAGTATTTTGTAATTGTTTTCATAACGTTTCTGAGTGTGCCTTGGCAGGTCGATTTCCAAGTATTTTATATTGTCTGAAGTTACTTTAAATGGGATTTCTCTTTCTACCTCTTTCTATTGCATCTTGCTAGTCATATATAGAAAAGCTGAAGATTTATGAGGGTTTACTTTATATCCTGCGACTTTGTTAAAGTTGCTAATTATTTCTAGAATTATTTTAGATGATTTCTTGGGATTCTCTAGGTATACCATCATGTCATCTCAAAGAGTGAGAGTTTTGTCTCTTCCTTCCCACTTCTAATTCCTTCAATTTCTTTTTCTTCTCTTATGACTGAAGCTAGCATTTTAACACAATACTGAATAGTAGTGGTGACAATGGGCATCCTTGTTTCACCCCTGATATTATTGGGAATCCCTCTAGTTTATCCCCTTTGCATATAATGCTTCTTGATGGTTTTAGATAGTACTTATTATTCTAGGGAATCAATCCATTTTTTCCTATGCTCTCTAGTATTTTTAGGAGGCATAGGTGCTGTATTTTGTCAAAAGCTTTTTCAGCATCTGTTGATATAATCATATGATTTCTGATATGTTTGTTATTGATATAATTAATTATACTAACAGTTTTCCTAATATTGAACCAACCCTGCATTCCTGGGATAAATTCTACTTGGTTATAATGTATTATCCTAGAGATAACTTGTAAACATTTTGCTAAGATTTTATTTAAGATTTTTTTGTATCTATATTCATCAGGGAGATAAGTCTATAATTTTCTTTCTCTGTTTTAATTCTTCCTGGTTTAGGCATCAGCACCTTACTGGTGCCACAGAAAGAGTTTGGCAGAGTGCTGTCTATACCTATTCTCCCAAAGAATTTATATAGAATTGGAACCAATTATTCATTAAATGATTGACAGGATTCACTTGTGAATCCATCTGGCCCTGGAAATTTTTTCTTAATTAGCTCGATAATGGCTTGTTGAAATTCTTTTTCAGAGATAGGATTATTTATGTATTAAATTTCCCCTTCATTTAACCTGGGGAACTTCTATTTTTGTAAATATTCATCCATTTCACTTGGATTATCAAATTTGTTGGCATAGAGTTGGGCAAAATAATTCCAAATAATTACTTTAATTTCCTCCTCATTAGTGGTTAGTTCACCTTTTTCATTTATAATATTAGCAATTTGGTTTTCTTTTTATTATTTTTTTAATCAAATTAACCAAAGTTTTATAAATTTTATTGTTTATTTCATGAAGCATCTCTTCTTTTTTATTATTTCATGAGTTTTCTTAATTTCAATTTTATTAACTTCTTGAAATTTTAGAATTTCTAATTTGGTATGTAATTCAGGTTTTTTAATTTGTTCCTTCTCTATTTTTTAGTTGTGTGTTTAATTCATTTATTTCCTCTTTCTCTAATTTTTTCATATAAGCATTTAAAGATATAATATATCCCCTGATGGTTGCCTTGAGTGTATCCCATAGGTTTTGATATGTTGTTTCAATATTGTAATTATTTAGGATGAAATAGTCCTTTCTAGGGGCAGCTAGGTGGCACAGTGGATAGAGCACTGGCCCTGGAGTCAGGAGTACCTGAGTTCAAATTTGACCTGAGACATTTAATAATTACCTAGCTGTGTGGCCTTGGGCAAGCCACTTAACCCCATTGCCTTGCAAAAAAATTAAAAAAAGGAAATAATCCTTTCTATAATTTGTTGCTTGATGCACTCATGTTTTAAAATTTGGCTAATTAGTTGCCAATTACTCCTGGGTCTATATCTCCCTGGAACAATATTGCATATGATTTTTATTGCATTATGATCTGAGAAAGATGTATTCACTGTTTCTGCCTTTCTGCAAATGATCTTTATGTCTCCTTGCTGTCCCCCTTTTTAAGGAGATATTGTTTTTAAATCATTCTACCTCAGTCACAGAAAAGTCATGAGTGTCCATCACTTCTGACTAAGTATATTCTCTCTAATAAAGTTACAGTTCTTGAGAGTAGGGGTATCCTCAGTTTCATCTTATTGGATAAGTCTCATAGAGAAGTCATGAATGACCATTACTCCTGGCTAAGTATATTCTCTCTTATAGAGTTATAATTCTTGAGAGTTATGAGAATCTTTCTCCCAGGTTGGGATATAACCAGCTCCATCTTACTGGATAGCAGCTTTTTTTCTTTACCCTTTTTAAAATCTTTTTCATGTGTCTCTTGAGTTTCCTGTTTGATGTCCATATTTTCTATTTAACTCTGGTCTTTTCATCAGAAAATGTTGTAAGTCTCACATTTCATTAAATGTCCATCTTTTCCCCTGGAAGAGAATGCTCAGTTTTGCCAGATATCAGATTTTTGATGCATTCCAAGTTCCTATGCTCTTTAGAATATCTCATTCCAGGACTTTTGATCCCTTAATGTTGATGCATCCAGGTCCTGTGTAATCCTAACTGTGGCTCCTTAGTATTTAAATTGTTTCTTTCTGGATGAATGCAGGATTTTCTCTTTTATCTTATAGTTCTTGAATTTGGCCACTTGTATTTCTTGGTATTTTCATCTTAGGATCTCTTTCAGGAGGGGATTGATGTATTCGTTCGATAACTATTTTGCTCTCTGATTCCATGATATCAGGGCTATCCATCACTAAATCCTGAAATATTAAGTCCAGGTTTTTTTTTTTTGTATTCAATGTTTTCAGGAAGACCTATAACTCCCAGGTTGCTTCTTCTTGATCAATTCTTGAGGTCAGTGGATTTGCTGATGAGTCATTTTACATTTTCTTCTATCTTTTTTTTGATCTTTTGGCTTTGTTTAACAGAATCTTTTTGTCTCATGAAGTTATTTTTTGCAACTCCTTTTCCAATTTATCAATTGATTTTTGAAGGAGTTTTCCATTTGCACAAATGTAGTTTTTTGTTTTGTTTTGTTTTTAAGTTTTTGCAAGGCAAATGGGGTTAAGTGACTTGCCCAAGGCCACACAGCTAGGTAATTATTAAGTTTCTGAGGCCAGATTTGAACTCAGGTACTCCTGACTCCAGGGCTGGTGTGCTATCCATTTCACCACCTAGCTCCCTCCAAATGTAGTTTTGAGAGAATTATTTTGTTTTTTGCACTTGCCCAATTGATGATCTGAATTATTCTTATTTTGTATTTGCTCAATTGTATTTTCCAAGGATTTGTTTTCTTGTTGCAAGATGTTAATTTTCTCTTGAGTTTCTTTTCCCAGTTTTTCCAGTGGATTCTTAAACTCCTTCCTGATTTCTTCAAGGAAGTCTTTCTGGGCTGGAGCCCAATTCATATACTCACCAGAAGTGCTAGATCTCTGGGTTAGAATGTATTTCTTCTACGTATTTCTCCATGGGTCCCCCTTTCTGCTGGCCTTTCTTCATCTGAGAAAGATGTTTTCACTATTTCTGTCTTTCTGCAATTGATCATTTGGTTTTTATGCCTTACTGCATGGTCAATTTTTGTGTAAGGGCCATGTACTGCAGAAAAAAGTATATTCCTTTCTATCCCCATTCAATTTCCTCCATAGGTCTATTATGCCTAGGTTTCTAACAATCTATTTACCTCCTTAATTTCCTTCTTGCTTATTTTATGATTAGATTTATCTAAATCTGGAAACAGGGGTTTGAGGTCTCCCAACAGTAGAACTTTGCTTCCTGTAACTCATTTGGCTTCTCCTCTCAGAATTTGGATGCTATACTACATGGTGCATACATGTTTAGTATTGAAATTGATTCATTGTCTATGGTACCTTTAAGAGGATATAGTTTACTTCCTCATATCTTTTTAACTAGATTTATGTTTGCAGTCACTTTGTCTAAGATAAGGAATGTTACTCCTTTATTCACTTCAGCTGAAGCAAAACATAATAAAACATAATTCACTCCAACCTTTTTCCTTTTACCTTTACTCTGTATGTGTCTCTTTGCTTCAAATGAGTTTCTTGAAAGCAACATATTATAGGATTTTGATTTTTAATCCACTCTGCTATTCACTCTTGTTTTAAGGGAGAGTTCACTCCATTCAAATTCAAAGATATATTTACTAATTCTTATGCCCCCATGCTATTTTCCCTTTGTTTGTGTTTTTCTGCTTTTTTTACTTTATCCATATTGCCTAGTATTTTGTTTCTAAATAGCACCACCTTCAGTATGTTTGCCCTCCTTTATCCAATCCCCTCCCATTTCTTTCCCTTTTCCCTTTGCCCCTTCTTCCTTCTCTTCCTTCTGTCATATCCCCCTTTCCTCCCCTCTCCTCTTTTCCACTTTTAATACTTGAAATGTAAGATAAATTTCTTAACTTAACTGAGTATATATATATATATATATATATATATATATATATATATATATATGTATGTTAACTTAAAGCCAAATCTGATGAGAGTAAGATTCAGGAGGTTCTTAACTCCACCCTCTCCCCTCTCTAATGCAATAGGTCCTTTGTGCCTCTTAATATAATGAGATTTACCCCATTCAATCACCTCCATCCTCCTATCTCTTTACTGTCCATTTTTAAGGAGATGTTGTTTTTAAATCATTCTACCTGAGTCACAAAAAAGTCATGAGTGTCCATCACTTCTGACTAAGTATATTCTTTCTAATAAAGTTACAGCTCTTGAGAGTTATTAGAGTCTTTCTCCTAGGTAGGGATATAGTCAATTTCATCTTATTGGATAGCAGTTTTTTATTTTTTGCACCCCCCCCCATTTTTTACCTTTTCATGAGTCTCTTGGGTCTCCTGCTTGAAGTCCAAATTTTCTATTAAGCTCTGGTCTTTTCGTCAGGAAAAGTTGCAAATCTCCTATTTCATTAAATGTTCATCTTTTCCCATTGAACAATGCTCAGTTTTGCTGGATAGTGTGAATTCTTGGCTTCATTTCAAGCTCCCTTGCTTTTTGGAATATAGTATTCCAGGCCCTTTGAACCCTTAATGTTGATATAGCCAGGTTCTTTGTAATCCTTACTGTGGCTCCTTGGTATCTAAATTGTTTCTTTCTGTCTGCTTGCTGGATTTTCTATTTTATCTGATAGTTCTGGAATTTGGCCATAATATTCCTAGGTGTTTTCATTTTGGGATCCCTTTCTGGAGGGAACTAATATATTCTTTCAATGACTATTTTGCCCTCTGGTTCTATGATATGAGGGCAAATTTCTATCACTAAGTCCTGTAATATTAAGTCCAGGCTTTTTTTTTCTCTTCAATATTTTCAGGAAATACAATGATTCTTAGCTTGTCTCTCCTCAGTCTATTCTCAAGATCAGCAGATTTGCCAATGAAGAATTTTATATTTTCTTCTTTATTTTTTTTTGGTTTTGTTTAACATATTTTTGTTGTATCATGAAGTCATTAGTTTCCACAGACTCCATTCTCTTTTTAGAGAGGAATTTTCTTCATTTACCTTTTGCAACTCCTTTTCCAATTGGTCAGTTCTGTTCTTGGAAGAAGTTCCATTTGACCAATTTAGGTTTCGATCGAATTATTTTCTTTTTAAATTTGTTCAATTGTATTTTCCAAGATTTGTTTTCTTGTTGCAAGGTATTGATTTTCTCTCCCAAATCTTCCAATTAATTTTTAAACTCCTTCCTGATTTCTTCAAGGAAGTCTTCTAGACTGGAGACCAAATCATATTCTTCTTTGAGGTTCTAGATGTCTCTGAGTTATGATCTTTACCTTCTAGGTAATTTTCTTTGGACACCCCCTTCACTGGACTTTCTTCATTTTCCTGAGGTCTTGTGTTGTGGGAGAGGTTGGTTCACAGAAGTTTGGTGTTGAGATCCCTAGAGCCTTGGGTAAGCAGACAATTTTTCAGGCAATTTTTCTAGCCCTTTTATGTGATCATTATGTGATCATAAGGATAAGTAAGAGACAATATGTGAGTGACAAAGATTATGTGTGGTGCAGAGTGCTGGACTGATCACAGACTCATTCTCTTTAAGCTAATATTCACATTCAACCAAAGTGGTGGCCCCAAGTCAAAATTAATACTAGAAGAATTAATATCAAGAGATTAGAGTGTCTCTCTGAGTGGAAACAGTATGATGCTAACTTGGAGAGAAAATTGAGTCAACACACAATTGGCAAGAATGGAACAGAAAAAGAGTGGGAAACTTTCAGAGATCTGATGTTTAGCACTGCATTTGCTATCTGAGTCAGAGTACTCAATATCAACAAGGCTGGTTTGATGAAAATGATGGGGAAATGCAGAAGCTGCCAAATAAAAAAAAAAAAACAAGAACTGGGTTTCCCAGCATATTTCCTCCATTTATATGAAGGTAACATTTAATTCCATGAAAAGTAAAGTACAAGTGAAACGTAGAGAGATGCAGGATGCTTGACTCAGTAAGAAGACAGTTGAAATTCAGTTTTATGCAGACAGAAATAAACCAAATGCTTTTATGATGCCCTGGAGGCTTATCTTGGCAGTGTCTTTCCAGGGAAGTACACATTGACAGTGAGGTTAAACCATGCATTGCCAGAGCTAGTCAGTATTTAGGAGATTCTGAAAGTGTGGGAGAGAAGAGGTATTAAATAAACAATCAAATTGAAAGTCTACATCGGGTGACCTCATTGCTATATGTCTGTGGAAACCTAGACAGTCAACCATTGCCATGTCAGGAAACTGAATCACTTCCATTTCAATTGTCTTAGGAAGATTTTGAAGATGACCTGGCAGGAGAAAACACCTGACACCAAGGTCCTTTCTTGATCCAAATTGCCTAGCATTCCAACATTACTATACAGAATACAACTATAATGTTGTTAGAATGCCAGAAGTATACTTGACAAAAAGACTATTCTATGGAGAACTCACACAGGGCAAATGCTCACAAGGGTGTCGAAGAATTACCAAAACACCCTGAAGGTCTCTTTGAGGAACTTTAGATCAAATTGTACAGTATGTCACCGGCACAGGACCTATTGCCATGCCCTCCTCAGTGGGAGTGCTGTACTCTATGTGAAGGACAGAATTCAAGCAGTTCAAAGGATATGTGACATATGTAAATTTTGAATATTTAGTCTAGGTATTCACATAGACTGTTTGTGCCTGACCTGTGGTGGAGCATTCTAAGGTTGTATGGGAATGATCAACAACACTTGGACAAATTGCTTTTTGTCTCAAACATAGTGATACTATTTTGGTACTCTTTGATGTTGAAGGACAAGAACTAACCAATGTTGAAATTTATTTAATATGATTGTACATCTAAAAGCTATTTCAGTTTATTGCTATGTTGTGGAGGGTGGAGGGAGGAGAGAAAACTTTGGAACTCATAATTTTAGAAAATGAGTGTTGTAAACTATCTTTTTATTTAATTTGAAAAAATAAAAGTTATCTGAAAAAATAATTGTGAAACATTTAACAAAATAAGTAAGACTACAATACATCAACAAAATTAGATTGTACTTGAAACATAAAAAGAGTTAAAAAATGACTAAGGCAAATTATAAAAGAGTTTTAAAAAAACTATAAAGAGAAAAATGCATTGAAAAGCAGATATGACCAATGGAATATGAGGCATCAAAATTCACTGAAGGAAAAAAATATCCTTAAGAAGTAATAGCAATAGAGGTACAAAGGCTAACAGAAGAAAAGAATTCTTTAAAAATCATATCTGATGAAAGCTAATGACTTTATGAGGAAGCAAGAAACTATCAAATCATATTTAAAAAATGAAGAAATAAACAAGGTGAGGTACCTCACTAGAAACATAACTGATATGGAAAGTAGATTCAGAAGAGCCAATATGAAAATTATTGTGCTACCTGAAACCCATGATAAAAAAACAAGCAAAAAAAAAGCCAAAGATAACGTCTTTTGAAGAAAACTATCGCAAAATTATAGATCCAGAAGAAAAAATAGAAATTGAAGGAATTCACTAATTACCTCCTGAAAGAGATTCAAAATTAAAAACTCCCAGGAAATTATAGCCATATTCTAGGGCCCTCTCAAGTCTAGGACAAAATGTTGCAAGCAGCCAGAAATAAACAATTCATATACTGGGGAACCACAGACAGGATTTCATGAGATTTAACAGTTCTTACATTAAAGGATAGAATGAATTGGAATATGATATTACAGAGGGCAAATGAGGTGAGATTACAATTAAGAATCAACTACCCAGCAAACTGATTATAAATCTTCAGGGGGAAAATTGACATTTAATGAAAATAAGGATTTTTAATCATTCTTGATGGAAAGACCAGAGTTGAAAAGAAAATATCATTATCAAATACAAGTTTTAAGAAAATATAAATAAGTAAACAGGAGAGAGAGAGAGAGAGAGAGAATTCATAAGGGACTTAATAATGTTCAAACTGTTTATATTCCTACTTGGGAAGATGACACTTGTAACCCATAATAACATTTTCATTGTTAGAACAGTTAGAAAGTTAGGCAGAGGATAAAGAATTTACATATCTATCTATCTATCTATATGATATCTAAAATAAAATTAAGGGGGAGAAAGTGGAATGTATTGGGGGAAAGGGAAAGGTAAAAGTAGATTCTGATAAATTACCTCTTTTAAAAGAGTCAAGACAATACTATAAGCAAATTAGAAGATAAAGGACTAGTTTACCAGACAGATCTATGGAAAGGGGAACAGTTTATGACTAAGGAAGAGATGGAGAACATCACCAAAAACAAACTAGATGATTTTGATTACATTAAATTAAAAAGCTTTGGCACACATAAAACCACTGTAACTAAGACCAAAATAAATGTAGTAAATTGGGAAACAATTTTTACAATTAATGATTGTGACAAAGGACTCATTTCTAAAATATACAGAAAACTGAGTCATATTTTTTAAAACAAAAAGCCATTCCCCAATTGGCAAATGGTCAAAGGATATGCAAAGTCAATTTAGAGATGAGGAGATAAAAGCAATCCATAGCCATATGAAAAATTGCTCGAAATCATTAATTATTAGAAAAATGCAAATTAAAGTTTCTCTGAGGTACCACCTGACACCTCTCAGACTGGCCAAAATGACCAAAAAGGATAATGATCATTGTTGGAAGAGTTGTGGGAAATCTGGGACACTATTGCACTGTTGGTGGAGCTGTGAGCTCATCCAACCTTTCTGGAGAGAAATTTGGAACTATGCCCAAAGGGCAACAAAAATGAGCATACGCTTTGACCCAGCAATACAACTACTGGGTACCCTGAAGAGATGATAAAAAAGGGTAAAAACATCACTTGTACAAAAATATTCATAGCAGCCCAGTTTGTGGTGGCAAAGAATTGGAAATCAAATAAATTTCCTTCAATAGGGGAATGGCTTAGCAAACTGTGGCATATGTATGTCATGGAACACTATTGTTCTATTAGAAACCAGGAGGGATGAGAATTCAGGGAAGCCTGGAGGGATTTGCATGAACTGATGCTGAGTGAGATGAGCAGAACCATAAAAACACTGTACACCAAAATAGCAACATGGGGGTGATGTTCAACCTTGATGGACTCGCTCATTCCATCAGTGAAACATTCAGGGACACTTTTGGCCTATCTGCAATGGAGAATACCACCTGTATCCAGATAAAGAGCCATGGAGTCTGAACAAAGTTCAAGGACTATTCCCTTTAATTTAGAAAAAACCAGATATCTTATTGTCTGATCTTGTTATCTCTAAGACTTTTTGCTTCTTCCTTAAGGATATGTTTTCTCTATCATCACACTCAATTTGGATCAATGTACAACACTGGAAACAAAATAAAGCCTGACAGATTGCTTTTTATGGTGGGGGGAAGTAAGATTGGGGGAAAAATTGTAAAACTGTAAAACTGTAAAAATTCAAATAAAATATTTAGTAAAATATAAATAAAAGAGTCAAGAAAAAGCTTTCACAGTGGAAGGGAAGAAGGGAGGTTAAAGGGAGTAAGTGAATCCCTGTGATAGAAGGGAGGGCAGATTGGATGAAGTAGTAATCATAAATAAAATACTTTTTAGGTAGGACAGGTTGAAAGGAGAGAGAAAATAGAATAAAGATGTGGAAATAGAATGGAGTAAAATGTTCTAAGCAATTCTAAATATGAAGAAAAAAACTTAGAAACAAGTTTCTCTAATAAAGGTCTCTTTTCTCAAACATAGCAAGAACTGAGTCAAACCTAAAAAAAAACAACCATTTCTCAATTGATAAATGATTAAAATATATTAATAAATTTCAGATGAAGTAGGCAAAACTATTTATAGTCATGAAAAAAATCTCTAAATCAATATTGATTGGAGAAGTGCAAATTAAATCGCTACCTCATATCTATTAGGTTACCTAATAGAACAGAAAAGGAAAATGACAACTATTTGATGGATATGGGAAAAATGAGACTATTTATGGAATTGATTCAACCATACTCTGTGGAATAATTTGGAACTTTACCCAAAGGGCTTTAAAACCATGAATGCCCTTCAACATAGCAATTCCACTGCTAGGGATTTAAACCAAGTGATTTTAAAAAAAACAAAATAAAGTACAAATGTGTAAAAATATTTATAATAGTTATTTTCTTGTAGTGCATAATTGGAAATTGAGGGGATGTCTATAAACTGGGGAATGACTGAAGAAGTTGTGGATACATGATTGTGATAGAATGTGTTTTGTTGTTCTAAGAAATGATCAGCAGAATGCTCTCAGAAAAAATTAACATGGAAAAAGTTACAGAATCTGTACTTTGTACAAAGGAGCAACAATATTGTGAGTTGAAAATTTGTGAATGACAGCTATTCTCGGCAATAAAATTATTCCAGACAAATATTAAATATGATGAAAAAAGTACTATCCCCAAAGAACTGATGGAATCTGAATATTTATTGAGGCACACTTTTTTTAAACTTTATTTATCTTGAGGACTTCTTTTCTGTTTTCTTTTACACATAACTAATGGAAATATGTTTCTCATGACTACACATGTATACCCCCCCAAATCCCATGTAATCAAAGGAAGAAGAAGATATCTGGGACCCAGTCATGACTGCAATCAATCAATGAGTTATATAAATTTATTAAGTGCCTAAAATGTCACATCATATTCTGATAAAAACAGTTTATTTATTTTGCAGTTGATATGATGATGTACTTACATCTTCCTATAGTAGCAACTAAAAAATCCCAATCAAACCATTTATCGTTTGAGAAATATTGTAGGATATAAAATAAACCCATATAAATCATTCATATTTCTGTATATTACTGACAGAAGCTATTAGGAAGGGATAGAAAGAGAAATTATATTTTAAAAAGCTAGGAACAGCCAGGTAGTGCAGTGGATAGAGAACCAACCCTGAGTTCAAATTTGGGCTCAGACATTTAATAATTGCGCTTACCTGATGGAGAGCAATATGGAGCTATGCCCCAAAAGCAATAAAACTAATTATATACTTTGATCCAGCAATTCCAATTCTAGGCCTATATCCAGAAGAAATAAATAAATGGGATAAGTCCCATATGTTCTAAACTATTTATAGCAGCTCTTTTTGTAGTGGCAAAGAACTGGACATTGAGGGAATGCCCATCAATTGGGATATGGCCAAACAAGTTATGGTATATGAATTTTATGGTATATTTATTTTATGGAATATTATTGTTCTATAAGAAACTATAAATGGTTTAACTCTAGAGAAGCATGGAGTGACTTACAGGATCTAATGGTGAGTGAAAGGAGTGGAATCAAGAGAATATACACATTAACATTGTGAGATGATCAACCTTGATGGAAGCAGCTTCTCTCAACTGTTTTAGACTATGGACAATGTTATCCCAATTCAGAAGAAGAAAAACAAAACCAAACCAAAAAACCCCAATGCTTCAGAATCTGATGAACACTTTATAAAATTTATCCCTTATGTATCTCTTTCCCTTAATCCTAACTCCTCCTACCAAAAATGACTAGTCTGTAAAAATGTTTACCAAAAATATGTATGTACAATTATAATATTACCATTTGCCACTGAGGCAAAGGGAATGGGGGAAAGGAGCGTGGAAAGAAATTTTGTAACTTAAAAATATACATGTGCGTATGGAGGAAAAAAATAATTACTTAGCTGTGTGACCTTGGACAAGTCACTTAACCCCATTGACTTGCCAAAACAAATAACTAGAGGGAGTACAAAATATTTGAGAATATTCCTGCCAAGAAACACATAGGAGCAATAGAAAGGTAATTTAAAAATATTTTCATGAAAATTGAAAATGGATGAAATAATTGGAGTAATAATTGTTCCCTGGGTGACCAAATAATAAAAATGACTGCAACACTTAAATTTATTTAGTTATTCAGTGCCTTATAAATTAACGTACCAAGAAATTACTTTATAAAGCTTTAAAATAGTAACAATTTATTTTGAGAAACAAAGAGGCATGATATTAAACAAATCAATAAAAGAAAATTAGAAAGACATCTAATAATACCCAAATTTCAAACAATACTATGAAGGTGTAATCATCAAAATAATTTTGGTACAGGATAAGAAATTTAAAAAGGTCAAACATAGATAGCATTAAATACACAATATAGAAATAAATGAGCAGTGTGATCAAATGTTTGATGAACCCAAAGATTCTTCCTCTAGGGAAAATAACTTACCATTCGAGAAGAATAACTATTAAGAAAACTGAAAAGTTGTCTGGTAGAAAGTAGGTATTGACTAAAATCTTACACCATATATCAGGAAAAACTTAAAATGGATAATTACTAGTATAGCATAAAAGAAACTACTTGTCATATTATACTCTCTATCAATGATGGAAAATGAGGGGGGGAAAGATCCAAAGGGCTTCACAGGATGTAAAATAGAGATTTTTGATTTCATATATATATATATATATATATATATATATATATATATATATATGTATATATATATTAATTGCATAAATAAAAGAAATATAGGTAAAATGAGAAGAGAAGCAGGAAATTGGGAAAAATATTATATATATATATATGTCATTTCTATAATATATGGGAAACTGAGTCAATTTATGAAAAAGAGTCATTCCTCAACTGATAAATGGTTGAAGACTAAGAACATGAAGTTTTCATAGGAAAAAAATCTGTTATCAAAATACATGAAAATGCCTTAGATCAGTAATTAAATTAGAGAAATAAAATTATAACAGCACTTTGTTTTTATTTCCTATCAACCTGTTTGAATCAGTTTTCTGAAACAAAGGAAAATGAGACGTGATGGAGGAGCTATGGAAAAAAAACCAAGTAAACTGATGTGTTATATGGTAACATGACCTGTAACCATTCTGAAAAGCAATTCAGAACTATGCCCCAAATCTAACTCTTGATATCTTTTTGCCTTAGCAAATATAGCTGCTTAGGACTACATCCATTAAAAAAATGAAATGAAATCATTGTAAAGGACCTGTAAGTACAAAAATATAATCTTTTTAGTGATGGCAATGAATTGTAAACTATAGAGATATTATAAATAATTATATAAATGGTTTTAAAAAACTGGGAAGACTATATAATGACTTAAAGTCAAATGAGCATTTTTAGGAAAAGAATGTATAAAATAACATTAACAGCATAAAGAAAATCAACTTTAAAGTGTTAGTAATTCTATTCAGCTAAATGAACAATCCTAATTTTAAAGGCCTATAATCTATAATAATGTTTTGTCCTTCCTTTTTGAAGAAGGCCACAACATCAGGGAGGTGATGCTTTGACAAGCACATGAATCAGATTTGAGTGAGGGGCTGTTATGCTAAGTCACCACTCTCACTTTCTCCTCCACAGACATCTGGGGTCCAGTGGCCAGATATGTAGGACTACTGGAGATGGCTCTGGATTCATGGTAATCAGGATTAAGTAACTTGTCCAAGGTCACACAGCCATTAAGTGTCAGAAGCTGGATTCGAATCCCCATCCTCCTGATTCCAAAATCAGTGCTCTATGTATTGTGCCATCTAGCTATGGAGAGAAGGTTAGCTCTCCCTTTGATAAGGATGGAACAGGTCCTAGTGGTCTTTACAACACATATATGGTTAAGGCATTGTGGCATCTAACCATGATGAATCTACCTCTACATAGAAAAATGAAAGACTAGAAAAATGAAATATATTTTTCTTTTTTGCCATCTTGAAATGTGGAGGAAGAGGAGAAGATGGAGAGAATTCAGAACTAGAAATGGGATACAGTCGACTATAAGACTATTCTATGATTCTACGATTCTATAATTCTATTAGTTTCAGAGTTTTATTGTCCTGTGCTGTTAGAAGAAGTTTTCTCACATGAAAATTTCCCATACTAATAAAATAAAATGTCCAATCCCTGTTCTTTCCTATAAGAGTATTAGCATAAGAAAAACAAAGTTTTGGAACTTAAAGAGCAAATATCTACTATGTCTTGTGGTAAACACTCAGGGATGGGCCAAGTCTAACATAAAGCATTTTGTTTTGAAAGTGCTGTATAAAATCACATTGAAGTCCACCGACCAGAAGTAGTTGGATATATTTTTATAAAAATTGCTAGAAAGTGAAGAATAATTAGGATCATGATGATTCCTTAATAATCTTTGACCAAAAATATCTCATCAGGTTTTTTCACCCCCTTCATAGAGTTTAAGGTGAGTATAATCAGATAAATTATTTTTAAGTAAATTTTTGCTCATCCTTTGTCATTTTCTCTGGCTTAAACAAATTTAAATAAAAATGGTTTTTGTATCTTTCAGTTGAAATTTTAATACATTTTATAAATATTTTATTTGTTTTCCAATTATATGAAATAGGAGTTTCTACCACTCATTTATTTTGCAAGTTTTTAATTTTACAATTTCCCCCTCCTTCCCTTCCCTCCCAACAGAAGGTAATCTGATATAGTCTTTACATTTGTTTCTATGTTTAGATCAAAATTGAATGTGTTGATAGAAAAAAAAAACCATATCCTTAAGAAGAAAGAAAATATTAGGTAGATAGCAAAATTATTTAATATATGAGACAACTTTTCTAAAAATTGAAGATAATAATCTTTGGTCTTCATTTAAACTCCATAGTTTCTTCTCTGGTATTGGTATTCTTTATCCCCCAAAATTGTCCCTGATCATTGGAGTGAGCATATCCATCAAGGTTGGACATCACCCTGTGTTGTTGTAAAGGTGTACAATATTCTTCTGGTTCTGCTCATCTCTCTCAGCATCAATTCATGCAAGTTTTTCAGATTTCTCTGAAATCCAATCCCTCTTGATTTCTAATAGAACAATAGTGTTCCATCATAAACATATACCAGAATATTTTTCAGCCATTGCCAAATTGATGAATATCCCCTCAATTACCAATTCTTTGCCACTACAAACAGAGCTATGAATATTTTTGTACATCTGGGGTTTTGAGTCTTTTTTTTTTATGATCTCTTTAGGATATAGAACCAGCAGTGGTATTGTTGGATGAAAGTGTATGTGCATTTTTATTATGTTCATATTTCCAAATTTCTCTACAGAAAGGTTGGATCAGTTCACAGCTCCACCAACAATACATTATTACTATATCAGATTTCCCACATTCCCTCCAACATTGATCATTATCCTTTCTGTTCATATAGGCCAATCTGAGAGGTGTTTGGATTGTGGATTTCTTTGTGTTGAAATTTAAATTCATTTCCTAACCTTAGAGATACTTTAATTTGCATTTCTTTGTGGTGAAATTGAAATTCATATAGTAACACTTTTAAATAATCTTCAAATATTATTAATATATATGATTGTGGTAACAGTTGCAATTTAAGAATAGATCTGAGTTTGGGGGGCTAAACATGGTATCACTAGAGAATTGAGTTGAAATCCCACGCTACTCAATAAATTCCATTATACCTATTTACCTCCAGGCTAGACAAAATGCAAAACATCTTATAATCTAGCATCTTCTTTCTTTTCCATTCTTATCTTTTATTTTCTTCAGTTTCCTGCTGTTCTTCATTCATAATATTCTGTCTTCCAATTCTTGGCTGTTGCTTTTTATTCTTTGTCCTCTAAGTGAATCATGATATCAAGTAGGTGATACCATGTCAACAGTCTCACTTTCTCCTCTAGACCCATCTGAGTTCAGTGACCAGATATAAATCAGGAAGCTTAGAGGTGGTCCTGGATGTGAGGCAAGATTAAGTGACTTGCCCCTCACACAGTTTATAAGTATCAAATGTCTGAGACTGGATTTGAATTCAGATTCTCCTGACTCCAAGCCCAGTACTCTATTCTCTGTATCAATGGCTCCCTCTCATCCTTGCCGTGGTCTAGCCCCTCATTGTTTTCCTCTTAGCTTCCATAGCTTCCTGCAGTACTCAGCTCAAATTCAACTTTCACAAGAAATTTTATTTTCTTGCCTTCCCCACCAATATGCAATACTAGAGTCCTTTTGTAGAGGTCACATTTTATCTACTCTGTATATTTCTTATAAATGCATAGTTATATAACCATTTTCATACTGGCTTTTGCCATTGGATTGTGAATTCTTTGAAGGTAATGATCGTATTTTTCCCTTATTTTATATCTTCATTTCCTAGCTCAGATCCTGGCAACATACTAGACACTTAATAAATACTTATTGATAGTCTGAATTTTATATCTGCTTTTTACATTATTTTAGTGAAATAATTTTATCTTTTCATATTTTCATCTTTATGCTTTCTTTATAACTGATAACTAAAACTCTTAAGGAGTGATTATTTCATAAATTATTCTTATAAAAGAGCACATAGCACAAGATGAATATTTCTTTGATATTAAAATATCTTTTGATTGAACAATTGATTGATTGAGGACTTGCCTTTTGCAATTCTTGTTCCTTCACTTTTTCTATTACACAAACAGAAATCCAATTTACTTACCTGCATTCATGTGCAACAGAAAGTGTTATGGGCTGCACAGACTTTTTGTTTGATTGGTTTGAATCTGTCCCCACAATGACAAGCTCACTCTGTCTTAAATTTTTAAATAATAATTTAATGATAATATAATTATAACCCCAAATTTCAATCCAAGATTGTTTTACTTATAACACAGGATATTCATACTTTTATATACGTAGAACATCAGCATAGATAAAGGAAAAAGGAAAGATAAGAGATAAAAGAACCAAGGGAGACTTCAATGCCTGGAAGTCTGACTGGCTGGGGAAATTGAGTTACAACACAGACTCCAGGGTCTCGATTCAGAAAATCCTCTTCAGCATACAGTCCTCTCCATACGGGGTCACTGTCAAAGCCACTTTCCCAAATAAGCCAAAAGTGGTACAGATCCAAGGGTTTTCAAGACTGAACTCAGTGATCAACGGGCTATCTCTATTAAATTCAATGATCCACAGATTTGGCCTAAACTCCCTGACTACAATTACTTTCTCTAGGTATCTTGTGGTAAACACCCAGGGATGGGCCAAGTCTCCAGGTGTAGATCCCAAAATTTATTTACTAAGAATATTTCTCAGTCTTCCCTAGCCTGGAACATATTTTGATCAATATGCTTCATTTCAGTGTGCTTAAAAGTTCCTTCTCCTCAGACCATGTCAGCTGATAGGGAAGATTTTACTTTAACCCTTCACCTTTCAGCATGTCATTTCCTTCCAGATGAATGGAAACACCTTGAAAGAAGAGAGGGGTATTATTTTTGTCTTTGTATCTTAGCACTAAGAATATTATTTTTGTTTTAATTCAATCAATAAATATCTCTTACTTTAACACTTTTTATGTTCCAAGGATCATGCTAGGTATCAAGGCCACAAGCAAAATAGTGAAATAGTCCTTTCCTTCAAGGAATTCACATTCTACAAGGGGTAATGTTATATGCACAATATACAAGTATATAGAGAAGCCATGATGGCACTTGAGCTGAGTTTTGAAGCAAGCAAGGGATTACAGCTGTGGAGATAAAGATGGTAGAATATACTGAGTGGGCTACAGCAAAAATAATAGTTTGCAGAACCATAAAATTCAGGAAGGATAATAGATAAATAGATTTTGAATGACTTGGGATCAAAAAATTTGTGTTCTAGTCCTGGCTATACCAATAAATGTGCAATCTTGGACAAGTCACTTGGACCTAGCTGGGCCTGTTTCCTGATTAAATATTTTGAACAGGATAATCTCTAGAATCATTTATTTCTTTTAAGAAGCTTCAGAGTTTTCTTGTCTTGTTTTTAAATTTACATTTGTATTTATTTGCACATTACTGAAATAGTCTTGTACGAGTAAATATAAGGAGGGCAGAGCCAAGATGTGGCTTCACAGCATGAAAGCAGTATCTCCCAGGAACCCATTCCCCAATTAACTACAAAAGCTGTCAAATGATATCTCTTGTCAAAATTTAGAGGGACAGAACCCACAGAAGGACTGATTGATACATTTTACCAGTCCAAGATAACTTATAACTTCAGTGGGAAAGGTGTATTTCACTAAGACGGGGGTTGGAAGAAAGTCCCAGACACAGCTCAGTACATCTCAGCACAGCCCAGTCCAGAGCAGCCTGGGATCACCAGGAACAGCTTTGAAAAAAGGGGTGGTGAGAGAATTCTGTTGCACCAGAATGAGAGTGGAGTGAGGAGCATTAGTTTCAGAGCAGCCTTGCAGTAAGAACCTGCAGTGGGAATCAGGGGAAACCAGTCTGTACCTCCAGAGCACAGTCCACAGATGGTAAGATTGCAGAAATCTCTCTGCTTTCCCCAGGGCAGGACTCTGCTGTTTGCACACACTCAGATCCAGGTTGCAGTTTGGCCTTCCATACTAAGATAGCAGGGTCCCTCCTCAAAGTTCCAGGGCAGAAAGGAGTGCCTGGTCATCTACATATCAAAGCACAGGCAAGAGAGCATAGCACCTTGGAGGTATAAAGGTCCCAGTGGGGTGTCCCCAAAAACCTCCCCAAGCAGGTGTACCAATAATACTCAAAAACTCAGGAAGCACCCCAAAACCAGATACAGACTGGAGACATGAGTAAACAGAGATAAAAGAGGGACACCATTGAGAAACTCTTTATCAATATCTAAAGAAGGATAAAAATACTCAATCTGAAGATGAGGAAGTACAAGCTCCTGCCTCTAAAGACTTCAAGAAGAATGGAAGCTGGGCTCAGGCTATGACAGAACTCGAAAAAGATTTTTGAAAATCAAGTAATGGAGATAGAAGAAAATTTGATAAAAAAAAATAGAGAGATGCAGGAAAAATATGAAAAAGAAATCAGCAGCATAGTCAAGGAGATCCAAAAAAATGCTGAAGAAAATAACATATTAAAATCCACCATAGCTCAAATGGATAGAACAGTTCAAAAAGTTATTGAGGAGAAGAATGCTTTAAAAAGAGAATTGGCCAGATGGATAAAAGAGATAAGAAAGCTCTCTGAGGAAAATAAATCCTTCAGACAAAGCATAGAACTCAGGGAGATTGCTGAATTTATGAGAAATCAGGACTCAATACTTCAAAACCAAAAGAATTAAAAATTAGAAGAAAATGTGAAGCATCTCATTGAAAAAAAACCCAACTTATCTGGAAAACAGATTTAGGAAAGATCATTTAAAAATTGTTGGGATACCTGAAAGTCAGGAAAAGAGCCTTGACCTCATTTTCAAAGAAATCCTACAGGAAAATTGCTGGAAAACAACCAACTTATCTGGAAAACAGATTTAGGAAAGATAATTTAAAAATTGTTGGGATACCTGAAAGTCAGGAAAAGAGTCTTGACCTCATTTTAAAAGAAATCCTACAGGAAAATTGCCCTGATTTCCTAGAAGCAGAGGGCAAAATAGCAATTGAGAGCATCTACCAATTTCCCTTGGAAAGAGATCCAAATAAAACCCAGCCCCTAGGAATATTATAGCCAAGTTCCAGAGCTTCCAATCAAAGAGAAAATATTATAAACAGCCAGGATAATACAATTCAAATATTGAGGAGCTGCAGTCAGGGTCACACAGGACTTAGCATCACTACATTAAGTACTTGTAGGGTTTGGAATATAATATTCCAGAAGGCAAAAGAGCTTGGAATGCATCCAAAAATCAACTAACCAGTAGAACAGAACATCCTCTTCCAGGGGAAAAAGAGGGACTTTCAATGAACCAGGGGAATTTCAAATGTTCCTCTTGAGATGGCTAGAGCTGAACAGCAAGTTTGATCTTCAAATAAAGGACTCAGGTGAAGCATAGAGAGTGGAGAAGGGTAAAATATGAGGAATTTAATGATTATGAACTGTATGTATTCCTGCAAAGAAAAAAAATGATGTTGGTAATGCTCAAATTAGCCTCCTCATTTGGCAGAGCAGGTAGGAGTTTTTATAGATGAAGTACAGGAGAGAACTGAATTTGAATATATAATATATTGTAAAAATTGAGTCAATGACTAAAAAGGAAATGTGCTGGGAGTAAGAAAGGAGAGGTGGAATAGGTTAAGATATTTCGTATATATACATATTTGCATATATATTACATATATATACATATATATACATATTTGCAAGATATTTCATATGTATATATATGTATGTAAATATATGCAAAATCTCATTGTAACAATACATAATGCTACAATGAGAAGTTGTAATGCTATGGCAGGAGGGTAGTTGTGGGGGAATGAGGGAACCTTCACTCTCATCAGAAATGGCTCAGAGAGGAAACAATATCCATGCTCAATAGGGTATAGACATCTAGAGAAAAGGAGAAAGGGGAAAGGGGGAAGAGGGGATGTGGGTGATAGAGGAGACGGTTGATCATAGGAGAGAATCACCAGATATAACACTTTTTCTTTTTTACTTCTTTCAAGGGACTGGGATTGGGTGGACTGTCTAGGACCACTGGGCTGGGTGGTTGCTGGGTCTCAGTGGTGGTTTGTGGGCTCAGGGTCTCTTTTCAGCCTGCTGTGCCATTCAGTTACCCTACAGGATATTTTAGAAGAGGGACAGAGTGAAAGGAAAAAGAAAATATAATATATGGTAGTGGGGAAGATTGATGGAGGAATTACAATCAGCAACAAGTGGAAAAATATGGAAGTAACTTTTATGATGGAATTATCATAAAAAATGTGATCCACCTGACACAGAGCTGATGGTATCAGGATACAGACTGAAACATATTTTTTTCTCTTTACTTTATTTCTCATGAGGGTCTATAATTTTTGGGGGGGGTGTACAAAGTATTATGTTTGCTCTTAAACAAGAGTATTTTAGTAATGTATCAAAATATCACTTGTACAAAAATATTCATAGCAATTCTGTTCATGGTGGGAAAGAATTGGAAATTAAGTGAATGTTCTTCAATTGGTGAATGACTTGACAAAATGTGGTATATGTATGTGCTGGAACACTATTGTTCTGTTAGAAGCCAGGAGGAATGGAAATTCAGGGAAGCCCGGAAAGATTTGCATGGACTGATGCTGAGTGAGATGAGCAGAACCAGAGGTACATTGTGCCCTTTTGCAGCAACATGGGGGTGATGACCAGCCTTGATGGACTTGCTCATTCCATTACTGCAACAATCAGGCACAATACTTTATTTTTCTTCCTTATGGATATGATTTCTCTCTTATCACATTCAATTTTGATCAATGTATACCATGGAAATAATGTAGATTAACAGACTGCCTTCTGTGGGGGGTTGGGGGGAGGGAAGCAAGATTAGGGGAATAATTGTAAAAATATTCAAGATAAAAAAGAGTAAATATAATTGCCCCTACCCCCACAAAAATAAAAAAAATCTCATGAAATAAAGTGAGAGAAAGAGAAAAAATGTACTTCAGTCTATGATCAGATACCATCAGCTCTCTCTTGGGTTGATCACCTTCTTTATCATAAGTTCATCAGAGAAGTTACTTCAATATTTTTTCACACAGTTGTTATTTCTGATTGTAATTCCCTCCATCCATTGCTCCCCACTACTATTTATTCTATTGTCTCTTTCATTTCATTCTGTCCCTCTTCAAAAGTGTGTTATGGGGCAGCCAAGTGGCACAGGGGACAGAGCACTGGTCCTGGGGTCAGGAGGCCCTGAGCTCATATCCCACCCCAGACACCCAGCAACCACCAGCTGTTTAGTCCAGGGTAGGCCACCCAACCCCACCACCTTGCAAAAAGTGAAACAAAACAAAACAAATGTGTTGTATCTGCCTATCCTCTCCCATGATCTAACCGCTACCCTATTACCTACACTCTCCCTTCCCTCCCCTGTCCCCTTTCTTCCATCTCCTTTCTCTCTTTTTTTTCCTCTAGGGTAAAGATTTCTACACCCTATTAAGCATGTATCTTGTTTCATCTCAGAATCATTTCCAATGAGAATGAAGTCTCCTTCATTTTCCCCTGACCTTCCCTTACTTCTACTCTATCACAAAAGCTTTTTCTTGTCTCTTTTCTGTAAAATATCTTAGCCAATTCTTCCTGCCCTTTCCCTTTCTCCTAGTACATTCCCTTTTCATCAATTACCTCCATCTTTATATTATACCTTAATATTCAGTTCCCTCCTGTGCTTTGTCTAAATATGCTTCTTCTCTACCGAATATGCTCTATTGAATGAGAAGTTTCAAACAAACATTATCAATATCATCTTCTCATGCAGGAACATATGCAGTTCAACTTCATTAAATCCCTCATTATTTGCCCTTCTTGTCCCTTTCTATGCTTTACTTGAGTCCTGAACATGAAGATCAAACTTTCTTTTTAACTCTGCCCATTTCAACAGGAACATTTGATATTCCCCTATCTCATTGAATGTCCATCTTTTCCCCTGGAAGAAGATGTTCAGTTTTGTTGGGTAGTTGATTCTTGGTTGCATTCCAAATTCCTTTGTCATCTGGAATAGTATATTCCAAGCCCTATGAGCCGTTAATGTGATGATGATAAAGCCTTTGTAATCCTGATTGTAGATCCATGATATTTGAATTGTTTCTTTCTGGCTACTTGTAATATTTTCTCTTTGACTTGGAAGTCATGGAATTTGGCTATAATATTCCTGGAAGGTTATATATTTTATTATGTTTTAGATATCTTTCAGGAAGAGATAAGTACATTCTCTCAATTTCTATTTTATCCTCTACTTATAGGATGTTAGGGTAATTTTCCTGTAGAAATTCTTTAAAAATTAAATCAAGACTCTTCCTGATCATGACTTTCAGGTAGTCCAATAAATTTAGAACTGTCTCTCCTGCATGTGTTCTTCAGGTTAGTTGTTTTTCCATTGAGATAATTTATGTTTCCATCTAGTTTTTTCATTTTTTTACTATTGTTTTATTGTTTCTTGATTCCTTGCAAAGTCATCAGCTTCCTTTAGCACCATTCTACATTTGAAGGAATTGTTTTCTTCAGAGAGCTTTTTTGTTTCCTTTTCCATCTGGCCAAATCTGCTTTATTATTCTCCTCATTAAATTTTTGGACTGCTTTTTTCATTTGACCTAAACTGGTTTTTAACACACTCTCTCTGGCATTTATTTATTTATTTATTTATTTATCCATCCATCCATCCATCCATCCATCCATCCATCCATCTATCTATCTATCTATCTATCTATCTATCTATCTATCTATCTATCTATCTATCTATCTATCCACCTAGCTATTTATTTATTTGGTTGTTTATTTATTTATTTTTGATTCTCTTTAACTAAGCTACTGACTTGTTTTCATGGTTTTTCCTACATTGCTCTAATTTATCTTCCCTATTTTTCCCTCTATTTTCCTTACTTGATTTTTTTTTAGTTTTTTTTTGCAAGGCAATGGCCCAAGGCCACACAGCTAGGGAATCATTAAGTGTCTGAGACTGGATTTGAACTCAGGTACTCCTGACTCTGGGGCTGGTGTTCTATCCACTGCGCAATCTGGCCACCCTCCCCCCCTTACTTGATTTTCAAAATTTCTTTTGAGCTCTGCTATAGCTTGAGTCCAACTTCTAGTTTTCTTGGAGGTTTTGGATATAGAAACTTAGACTTTATCATCTTCTGAGTGTGCATTTTGATCCTCCATGCGACCAAAAGTTATTTTCTATGATCTGGTTCCTTTTTTTCTGTTTACTCATTTCTCCAGACCATGCCATGGTTTTGAGGTGCTTCCTGCACTTTTATGGTGTTATTGCTGCACTCCTGCAAGGACTCCAGTTCTTTCAAGGTCTTTTTTTCTTTTTTCTTTATTTTCATTCATATGAGAGCCTCTGACTGCTCTCCTTGACTGTGTTCTGGTTTGTGGATGACCACAAACACTCCCCTCTACACTGGAGCTGTGAGCAGGATTCCTGCTCTATGGCAATGGGGGAGGGGGACACCAGACTGCAACCAGGGTCTGAGTAAGAACAAAATGCAAGAGTCCTGTCCCAGGGACAGAGAAGAGACCGTGACAGTTTCCCCCCATTCCCTTATCTTTTATGGCCTGAGCCCTCTGGCAGCAGCAGCAGTGTGGCTTCCTGATGGGAGGCTCCTTGCTGGGTGGCTCTGTGGGCTGAATTCTATTCCCTGGCATCTAAGCTGCACTGAGGGGCAGACTGGCCTAGGCTCCATGCTTACTCTGGCAGAGGTTTCCTTGCTGATCTTCCAAGTTATGCTTATGTTCCCTGAGTTTGGAGGCCTGGAAACTGCTTCTGCTTCCATGAAGTGGCACCCCCAGAGTCCCAGACACCCTGCAGCCTGTTCCTTGAAGGCTGGAGTTCCTTTGCAGTGATCCTGGCTGTTCTGCCAACCCCTCCAGCCCATTGAACAGAGCCTTCCCTTGATTTTCCAGGTTAACTTCGGCTAGAGAATTACCTCATTTGGTCTTTCTGTGAATTCTGTCTCTTTAAAATTTAGAGTCATAATTTTAATATTTTTGGAATATTTTGGACAAGAACTCCTGGGAAATCCTATCCTCATGCAGCCATTTTGGCTCAGCCCTTTAATAATCAGTGTTTTTTAAGTATAAGCAAAGAAGTGAGCAGAATTATGTTATATATGTTTTATATATATTATAAAATATAGAAATACTTTAGTTTTGTACTACTTCCAGATGGAAAGAATACACATGAAAAGGTTTATTTTTTCCCCTTATTCCCAGGGGATAAAAGTTGTATAAATATGCACATATGTATATATATATATATATATATATATATATGTATATACAAGTGTATATTATATATGATATAAACACACATATAAAATAAATATATATGTGTGTGTCTATAGATACATATACCCACAATCACCAATACTAACAATTCACACACATACACACCATAGTACTCCTTTTATATGTATATGCACACATATATATATCAATGTGTGTATGTGCATATATATATATACATATATATATATATATATATATATATATATATATATATATATAGAGAGAGAGAGAGAGAGAGAGAGAGAGAGAGAATATACCTTCTCTTTAAGAACTTGGAATGTTATGATTGACTCTTTGAGTCCCCAGTGTCCAGCAGAGTATCTGTGTTTAATAGATAATTATTGATTAATTATTATTTTTAATTACTAAGTGCTATTGTCACCAAAAATTTCAAAAAGTTTGTCCTTCTATATCTTGCTTTGTCCTTCTATAGCTTGCTTTGCTTGGGGTCTATACAGTATATTGTATTGAGATTTCACTACCATATTTTGAGGACAATGAAAGACTGTATAGTATTCAGAGGAAATGTATCAAGATGGTGAATGGTCTAGAGATTCACTGGAATAACTGGCTATAATGAATTAAAGAAGGAGAAGATTTAGAAGAGATAAAACTACCTAAAATGGGGCATCAAGCTGGAATAGTGAATAGAATAGTGGTACTGGAATAAAGAATACCTCAGTTCAATTCTGTCCTCAAACACTTCCTAGCTCTGTATCCCTAGGCATATCATTTAACTTCTGCCCCCATTTCTTCAACATTAAGAACGGGGATAAGGATAGTAACTACCTCCCAGGCTAGTTGGGAAGATTAAATAAAATAATATTTGAAATAATTAGTACAGTGTCTGGCATATGGTAGGTGCTATATAAATACTTATTCTCTTATCCTCATTAAATACTCTAATTGAAGGATGCTTAGGTGAGAGAAGGAATAGACATGATCTGCTTGATCTGAGATCAAAATTAGGAAGAATTCAGATCTAGGAAGAATGGAAAATTTTTTTGATGCAAAGATAAATTTTCTAATGAGATTGATGCTCTTGGGAGTTAGCAGATGGTCCTTTATTGGGGTTCTTAAATTGTGATCTGAATGGCTTTTTATCAATATCACTTTAGAGAGAATTTTTTGCATAAGCATTCTATTAGATGGCCTCTAAGGGATATTCTAATTCTTAGATTCTAGGATTCTTTATCAAGAATGAAAATAATTTCCAATGAAAACCTGTTTACCGCCCCCCCCGAAAGCTTCTATTCTTTATTCCTCAAGCAAAATATCATATCTCCCATTTCTGATCCTTTGTACTGTCTATTCCATATATTTGAAATGGTCTCACCACTGACTTACCCCTCAAAGAATTCCTGTTTATCCTTCAAGCTTTAGTTCAATCTCTGTTAAATGAAGCTTTTTCTGACCCTCTTCCAGCTACTACCATTCTCTTTCCTTAATCTACTTTGTTTTTTTTTGTTTTATTCAGGTGTGCAAATATATATGGGAACCTGCCAAACAATCAGCATGTGTATATTAAATTTAAACCAATGTTTAGGGCACTATATTTGGTACTTCAATAAATGTGAAAAGAATAAAACAATCCATACACACAAGCATACTTTATTTTCTCTTTTTCCCATTTCATAGTATGTAAGTTCTTTAAGAGAAGGGTTTCATAGAGCAGCTAGATGGAACAGTGAATAGAGCACTGGCCCTGGATTCAGGAGGACCTGAGTTCAAATTCAACCTCAGACATTTAATAATTACCTAGATGTTTGACCTCATCCAAGTTACTTAACCCCACTGTCTTGCAAAACAAAAAAAGAGAGAAGGATTTCATCTTTTTTTTTTAAAGTCTCCAACACCTTGTTCTGTAATTGCCACCACTTTTAGTTTTTCATTTATGTCTGATTCTTTGGGAGCCCATTTGGGATTTTCTTGCAAAAAATACTGAAGTGATTATCTATTTTCTTCCCCATCTCATTTTACCAATGGGGAAAATGAGGGAAAGAGGAGCAAGTGACTTGTTTAGAACCATGCAGTGGGTAAATGTCTGAGGCCAGATTTGAACTCAGGAAGATTAGTCTTTCTGATCTGTCTACTTAAATGCTTGGGTAGCACAGTGTTGCTTAATAAATATTTTTTGTGTGATTAGTAGATTTGGAATTAAAATAGAGATGATAGGCCTCAATACTATTCCACTATAACATTGCTTCATGTAATACAATAACATTCTTTTCCCTTCATCTTCAGACTTTCTGAAAAATAATCTGCTCTTATGCTCTCTTGTTTCTTTGTAACCCAATAGTGCCTAAGTTAAAAAAATGTTAAGTAAAAAAATGATAGAGTTAGGATTATATAGCATTTTGCAAATTATTATTACCTTCATGACAACATTTGCTTAATATGTTCTCCCATCAAAGCAATAAAATATCTTTTCAACTTTCAATTAATATCTTTTCTTTTTCCTCATATATACAAGTTACATTCTAGTTTATCTTTTAGCTATTTGTATTCTTGTTTCCTCAAAACTGGATCATTGCCTTCTATACCTAAAATGCGATATACAAGTAATAAATGTTTATTGAATTTGAATCCATGGTCATTTCAATCTGGTCAAGCCTGTGTCCTTCCTGACTACTTTTGCATTCTGCTCTTGTGGGGGTATCTTTCCTCTTCCTCAACTTTTCAGCTCCCTTCTAATAACTGTCTTCCCTCACTGGAATGTGGTCCTTGAGAGCAGGAACTTTCTTTTTCTCCCTTCTATTAGTATTCCCAGTGCTTAATACAGTATCTGCCTTGGTAAGCATTTAATAAATTCTTTATGTTAGTTTTTCTGTCAATGTCAATATGAGAATATGTATGTATGTATAATGTATTTGTGTCTATCAAATGAAAATCAGAAGATTATTGGCATAAGTGCCCATCTGACTTTGTATCTTTAGATAGCCTTAAAGATCTATTACAAGAAATCAACAAACATGAGAAAGTCAGAGTAATATTGGAAGGCCTATATAAAGTAATGCAGAATAATGTAAATAGAATTAGGACAATAATATCCATAATAACTACAGTATTAGAAAAGGAAAGACTTTTAATAAAGAGGGTGCACTACAAATAATTATAAAAGACGATCTTCACTTCTAAAAAGGGTAATTAAAAGTCTTTTATCTCAATAGAGAAGTGATGGAATTCAAGTTCAGAAAGGTGTCCCCAAAATGTTATTGCAGTGTTGAGCTGGAATAACTTAATTATTGCCATATTTAGACAATGTCTCATTTGATTTTACCTATTTTCCTTTGTTAAAAGGAAGGGTTCAATAGGTAGACAGCATATTTGTCATTGACTGATGTAAAAAAAATTATCAGTAAAACTGATTTAATGTAAAAAAGTGACAGTGGATAAAACAATTTCAAATTATTTGTAAGGCACTAGTAATGATCCACACCTTTCTAATGTTCTGTGAAGAAGTGAAGGAATTTATTTGACTTTCTTGTCAAGGACTATCTCTAAAGAAGTAGATTCTTTTATGAACTGACTCAGTTAAAGTCAGAATTTATTACTTGGAAGATTAACAATAAATGTGTTATCACTGATGTCTGGAAGAACAAAAAAGAGGGGGTGAATAAGGAGATTTAAATGTGTTGAGTAAAGAACAAGTACTTTAGAAGATGAAAGAATGTAAACTGGATTTTGTCTTATTGAGTTGTTATTGAGCAGAAGAATAATATGCATAAAAAAGGACGAGCTGCAACAGAATTTTTAGAATATGATTCCAGAGCAGGGACTAGATGTAGTTTTATTGTTCAATATGTACAATGCCATGTTTTTATTTTTTAATTTTTTTTAAATTTTAGAAAGGTTTTATTTATTTTGAGTTTTACAATTTTCCCCCTATCTTGCTACCCTCCTCTCCCAACCCCACAGAAGGCAGTTTGTTAATCTTTATATCATTCCCATAGTATGAATTGATCTAAGTTGAATGTGATAAGAGAGAAATAATGTCCTTAATGAAGAAACATATAGTATGAGATACAGCAGAATTACATAATAAGTACAAAAATGTTCATAGCAGTTCTGTTTGTGGTGGCAAAGAAATGGAAAGTGAGGGAATATCCATCAATTGGGGAATGGCTTAACAAACTGTGGTATATGTATGTTGTATGTGATGGAACACTTTTGTTCTGTCAGAAAACAGGAGGGATGGGAATTCAGTGAAGCCTGGAAGGATTTGCATGAACTGATGCTGAGCAAAATGAGCAGAACCAGAACACTGTGCACCCTAACAGCAACATGGGAATGATGATCAATCTTAATGGACTTGCTCGTAGCAACAGGGCAACAATTAGTCATAATTTTAGTATATCTGCAATGAAGAAATTGTGAAGTTTGAACAAAGATCTAAGGCTACTATCTTTAATTTAAAAAAATGCCATGTTTTTAAATGGTAGGAAGTGATTAAAAAAGATTTAAAAATAAGAAGGAAAAAGTAGAAGATAGAAGCAAAGACCAGCGTTAGCATGTTTTCTCTCCTAAAAGATTTCTGAATGATACCTTAGTCACATGGCAAATTTAGTAATATATCTAAAACCAGGAAATCTGAATTCAAATCCAATCTCAAATTGTATCTGGGTGATTCTGGAAAAATCATTTAACTCTTGTCCATCTCAATTTTCTCATTTGTAAAATGATGATCATATAAACATCCTCCTCACAAGGTTTTTGTAAGGACAAATTTTTACAAATCTAAAAGGATTATATGAATAATAGTTATTGTCAATATGTCTTCATCTTAATTTTATTAGTTTCATCTTCATCATCTTCATAAACATCACCATGATCATCATACATTTCAAGGTAATGGTAAGTTTCTAATATACAGAGACACATAAGAACCTTACCAAGAATGTGTTAAAGACAAAACAAAACAAAACCTATAAAGAACAAGTGAATTTAGTTCATATGTACAAACTATTATTGTTTTTTATGGCTCCATGGGATTATATATTAATAGAAAAAAGGAACTTAAAAATTCTAAGTTCAATAAGGAGCGTAAAATCTAGAGAAGGGAAGTGACTCATCTTAGTAACACAAATATCTTTTATTTCGAATGTATCATTCTTCTCACTGTCAATCTGAGGTGTGGGAGACATGTAGCATTTAATATTTCTAAATTATTGAAATCTACTCTTGAACTCAAATGTAATTCCAAACATTCACAGAAATCGTCAATTTGCTTTGTTTTTTCTAAACAATGTTGGTTATCAATGATATATAAAATAAAATAGTTAAAATGATGAAAGTGGTAAAAGATTATTGTGATACAACTAATCTTTTATTCCCCCTACATATCATTAATTCCTGAGATTTAAAAAAAATTAATGACTTTTACAATTTTTAGCCTAATCTCTTTTCCCTTCCCCCCTACCCCTGCAGAAGGCAGTATGATAGTCTTTAGATTGTTTCCATACTATACACTGATCAAAATTGGTGAGAGAAGAGCCATATCCTAAAATATAAGAGATAGCAAAATTACATAATAAGATAACTTTAAAAAAAATTAAAGGTAATAGTCTTTGATCTTTGTTTAAACTCCACAATTCTATCTTTGGATGCTGATGGTATTCTCCATCCCAGATATCCTAAAATTGTGCCTGATTGTTGCGCTGGTAATATGAGCAAGTCCATTAAGTTTAATTATCACCCCCATGATGCTATTATGGTGTACAATGTAGCCTTTGTTCTGTTCATCTAACTCAGCATCAGTTCATGCAAATTCTTTCATGTTTTCCTGAATCCTCATCCCTCCTGAGTTCCAATTTAACAATAGTATTCCATAACATCCATATACCACAATTTGCTCATCTGTTCCCCAATTGATGGACTCTCATTCAATTTCCAATTCTTTGTTAACACAAATAGAACTGCAATGAAAACTTTTGTACAAATAATGTTTTTACCCTTTTTCATTATCTCTTCAGGGTATAGACCCAGTAATGGTACTGCTGGATAAAAGGGTATACACATATTTTATTGCCTTTTAGGTGTAATTCCCAATTACTCTCCAGAAAGGTTGGATGAGTTCACAGCTCCATCAACAATGTATTAGTGTCCCAAATTTTGCACATCCCTTCCAACAATGATCATTGTCTGGTCATATTGGCCAGTCTGAGAAGTGTGAGGTGGTACCTCATAGATGCTTTAATTTGCATTTCTCTAATACGTAATGATATAGAGCAATTTTTCATATGACTATGAATTGCTTTGATTTTCTCATCTGTAAATTGCCTTTGCATATCATTTGACCATTTCTCAATTAAGGAATGGATTTTTTTTTATAATTTAGACTCAGTTCTCCATGTATTTAAGAAATGAGTCATTTGTCATAAATACTAGTTGTAAATATTGTTTTCCAATTTACATTTCTTTAGATTTTTGGTTATAGTGGTTTTGTTTGTGCAAAAGCTTTTTAATTTAATATAATCAAAATTATCTAGTTTGTTTTTAATGATGTTCTCCGTCTTTTCCTTGGTCATAAACTGCTTCTCTTTCCATAGATCTGTCAGGTAAACTATTCCTTGATTTCATAGTTTGCTTATAATATTATCTTTTATGTCTAAATCCTGTACCCATTTTGATCTTATCTTAGTATAGGGTGTGAGATGTTGGTCTAATCGAAGTTTCTACCACACTAATTTCTAATTTTCCCAACAGTTTTTATATTGAAAACCATTTTTAATTCCAGAAACTGAATTTTGTATTTATCAAACAGCAGGTTGCTAAAATAATTTCCTGCTATCTCTTTTGCACTTAATCTATTCCACTAATTCAACACTCTATTTGCCAGTGTGAGAACGTATTAGTGACTGATGCTTCATGATATAATTTTAGATCTGGTAGTGCTAAGCGACCTTCTTTTGAACTTTTTTTTTCATTAAATTCCTGGAAATTCTTGACTTTTTATTTCTTCATATGAATTTACTTACATTTTCTTTCTAGCTCCTTAAAGTAATTTCTTTTTGGAATTTTGATTGGTAGGGCTAAACAAATAGTTTAATTTAGGTAGAATTGTCATTTTTATTGTATTAATTCAACCTATCCAGAAGCAGTTGATATTTGCCTAGTTATTTAAATCAGATTTTATTTGCATGAGAAGTGTTTTCTAGTTGTTTTCATAGAGTTTCTGAGTTTACCTTGGCAGGTAGGCTCCCAAGTATTTTATATTGTCTTTGGTTACTTTGAATGGGATTTCTCTTTTTGGCTCTTTCTGCTGTATCTTGCTAGATTTATGAGGGTTTATTTTATATCCCATGATTTTGCTAGAGTTAACAATTGTTTCTAGTAGTTTTTAGATGATTTTTAAGGATTCTCTAGGTATAGCATAATGTCATCTGCAAAAAAGTGAGAGTTTTGTTTCTTCCTTCCCAAACCTAATTCATTCAATTTCTTTTTCTTCTCTTATTGCTGCAGCTAGCATTTCTAACAGAATTTTGAATAGTAGTGGTGAAAATGGGCATCCTTATTTCACCCAGATCTAAGTAGCAGTGCCTCTAGCTTATACCCATTGCATATAATGCTTGTTGATGGTTCCAGATAATACTGTTTATCATTCTAAGGAACAATCTGTTTATTCCTATGCTCTCTAGTGTTTTTAGTAGGAATGGGTTTTGTATTTTGTCAAAGGCTTTTTTCAATATCTATTTAGATAATCGTATGATTTCTCACAGGTTTGTTTTTGATATAGTTAATTATACTAACAGTTTTCCTAATATTGAACAAACCTTGTATTCCTGGGATAAATTCGGCTTGGTCATAGTGTATTATCCTGGAGATAACTTGCTGTATTCACTTTGCTAAAATTTTATTTAACATTTTTATCTATATTCATCAGGGATATGGGTCTATAATTTTCATTTTCTCTTTTGACACTTCCCGATTTTGGTATCAGCCCATACTGGTATCATAGAAAGAGTTAGGCAGAATTTCATCTTCATCTATTTTTCCAAAGAATTGGAACCAATTGTTCCTTAAATGTTTGATGGAATTCACTTGTGAATGCATCTGGCCCTGGAGATTTTTTCTTAGGTAGTTCAAGAATGAAATGTTGAATTTCTTTTTCTGAAGTAAGGTTATTTAGATTTTCAATTTCTTCTTCATTTAACCTAGAGAACTTATATTTTTGTAAATATTTATCCCTTTCACTTAGATTATAAAATTTATTGGCATACAGTTAGGCAAAATAATTCTGAATTATTACTTTAATTTCCTCCTCATTGTTGGTGAGTTCACATTTTTCCTTTTGATACTAGCAATTTGGTTCTATTTTTCTTTTTTTAAATCAAATTAACCAGAGAATTATCAATTTTATTGTTTTTTATATAACCAACTCTTGGTTTTATTTATTAGCTCGATAGTTTCTTGCTTTCAATTTTATTAATTTTTCCTTTAAGTTTTAGAATTTCTAATTTGGTATTTAATTGGAGCTTTTAAATTTGTTCTTTCTGTAATTTTTTTAGTACATGTTTAGTTCATTGATTTCTTCTTTCTCAAATTTATCCATGTAAGCATTTAAAGATATAATATATCCCCTGATAATTGCTTTGACTGTATCCCATAAGTTTTGGCATGTTGTTGTGCTATTGTCATTATCTAGGATGAAATCATTAATTCTTTCTATATTTTATTATTTGATCCATTAATTCTTTGAAATGAGGTTATTTATTTTCCAATAACTTTTAGATCTAATTCTTCATGGTCCATTATTGCATGTAATTTTTATTACATTATGATCAGAGAAGGATATATTCACTATTTCTGCCATTCTGCATTTGATTATAAGGTTTTGATGCCCTAGTACATGGTTAATTATTGTGTAAGTGCTATGTGTAGCAGAAAAAAGAATATCCATTTCTATCCCCATTCATTTTCCTCCAAAGGTCTATAATGTATATGTTTTCTAACATTTTATTTACCTCCTTAACTTCCTTCTTGTTTATTTTAGGGTTAGATTTATTGAAATCTCAGAGTGGGAGGTTGAAGTTTTGCTGTCTATGTCTTCTTGTAACTCATTCAACATCTCCTCTAAGAATTTGCATGCTATACCACTTGGTGCATACATATTTAGCATTGAAATTGCTTCATTGTTTGTGGTACCTTTTAAGGAATATTTTATATATATATATATAGTTTCCTTCTGCATCTCTTTTAACAAGATCTATTTATCTATTTTTTCCCCTGCTTTGTCTGAGAAAAGGATTGCTGTCCCTGCTTTTCTTCAATTCAGATAAAGCAAAATTTATTTTGCTCCAACCTTTCACCTTTACTCTATATGTATATCTCTACTTCAAATTAGTTTCTTGTAAGCAGCATATTGTAGTATTCTGGTTTTTAATACATTCTGCTATTTGCTCATGTTTTAAGGGAGAGTTCATCTCATTCACAATCAAAATTATCATTATTGCCTTCCATGCTATCTTTCCTCTCTTTCTATTTCCCCCCCTTTTTTCCTCTTTATCGATATGCCCCAGTATTTTTTTCTGAATACCACCACCTCGGTGTGCTTGTCCACTTATATCCAGCTCCCCTTCCCTTTCTTTCCCCTTTCCTTTTACCCCTTCTTCCTTCCCTTCCTTCTGCTTACTTCCTCTTTTCCTTTCCCCTCCCCTTTCCCCTTTTAATACTTGAATGATAAGATAAGTATCTTAACTCAACTGAGTGTGTATGTTAACTTTAAACCAAATCTGACAAGAGCAAAATTCAGATGGTTCTCACCTCTTCCCTTCTTCCCCTCTACTGCAATAGGTTTTTGTACCTCTTTATGCAATATGATTTACTCATTTAATCTCCTCCATCTCTTTACTGTCCCCACTTTTTAAGGAGATTTTATTTTTAAATCATTCTATCAGAGTCATTGATAAGTCCTGAATGTCCATCACTTCTGGCTAAGTATACTCTCTCTAATAGTTGCAATTCTTGAGAATTATGAGAATCTTTCTCCCAGGTGGGGTTATAGCCATTTTCATCTTATTGGATAGCAGTTTTTTTCTTTACCCCCTTTTTACCATTTTGTGTGTCTTTTGGGTCTCCCATTTAAAGTCAAAATTTTCTATTTAGCTCTGGTCTTTGCATCAAGAAAAATTGGAAGTATCCTATTTTGTTAAATGTCCATCTTTTCCCTTGGAAGTGAAGACTCAATTTTGCCAGATAGTGAATTTGTGGCTGCATTCCAAGTTCCCTTGCTCTTCAGAATATCACATTCCATCCCTTATTGTTGATGCAGCCGGATCTTATGGAATCCTTACTGTGGCTCCTTGGTATCTAGATTGTTTCTTTCTGGCTGCTTTCAGGATATTGTCTTTTATCTGACAGTTCTGGAATTTGGCCACAATATTCCTTGGTGCTTTCATTTGGGGATCCCTTTCAGGAGGGGATTGATGTATTCTTTCAATAACTATTTTGCCCTCTGGGTCCATGATATCAGGGCAATTTTCCATTACTAAATCCCATAATACTGAATTCAGGCTTTTTTTTCTCTCTTCAGAGTTTTCAGGAAACCCAGCGATTCTTAAGTTTTCTCTCCTGAATTTATTTTTGAGGTCAGTGGTTTTGCCAATGAGGCATTTTATATTTTCTTCTATTTTTTCAATTCTTTTTATTTTCTTTAACAGATTCTTGTTGCCTCATGAAGTCATTACTTTCCACAGATTCCATTCTTTTGTCTTTCAGAGAAGAATTTTCTTCATTTACTTTTTGCAACTCCTTTTCAAATTGGTCAATTCTATTTTTGAATGAGTTTTGCATTTGACCAATTTAGGTGTTGAGAGAATTATTTTCTTTTTTGCATTTGTCCAATAGTATTTTCTAAGGTTTTGTTTTCTTGTTGCAAGGTGTTAATTGTCTCTTGAATTTCATTTCTCAATTTTCCTTAATTTTAAACTCCTTCCTGATCTCTTCTAAGAAATCTTTCTGTACTGGAGGTAAATTCATATTCTCCTCAGAAGTTCTAGCTCTCTCTAAGTTAGGGTCCTTCCCTTCAAGGTAGCTTTCAATGGACCCCTTCACACTGGCCTTTCTTCATTGTCCTAGGATCTTGTGTTGGTGGAAGGCCTGGTTCACAGAGCTTTGGTTTCGGAAACCCTAGAGGCTTTGCTCATTGGGCTTAGTAACTCTAAATGGGCCAGCCATTGGAGGGGACTAGAGGCTTTCTCTGGAGTGTCTGTGAACTTGATTTGTGGCCTACTCCCTAGGTCTGGAGGGGTGGGGTGAACAGCAGGGTCTAAATTATCCTTAAATGATTTGGGCTGGGCCCTTGGGCTTTTTAGTTAATCTTCTGATTAACTAAACTACTGAAAGTGATGTGCTGCCCACACCTAAGGCTGTGGGTAGGGGGGTGGGGAGGTTGTTATTATGTTTGTTCTGGGAAAAAATCCCTTTGTCTCACAGGGATGGGGAGTAGATGGGCTCAACTGGAAACACAGGGACTCCGGTGAAAATATGGGGCACATGGCCCCGGTCTTCCAGGGTTGCAGAGCTGACCAGATTGATTTCTAGCCATGCTGGAGCTGTCCTGCCTGCCATGCTTCTCTCCTGCCTGCTTACAAGGCCAAAGCTTCTGAAGCTGTTCTGATGTTAGTCCTAGATCTCACCCCACTGCCCCATGCTGGTTCTCTGCTCTCTGCTTTCTGCTCACTCATTTTCTTCTGAGACTGACCTTGATAGTAGATGTTCCTCTCCTTTACTCTTTCTGGATGATTTTGTGCATTTGAATTCTGTTAAGAGGCTTGATTCAAATTACTTCTGAGGGAAAGCCCAGAGACCTTAGCACAGTGCCTGACTTCTCTCCACCAACTTGAAAGGAAGTCAACTCCTGAGATGTTTAGGTATTTTAACAAAGTAGATTTCCCTAACTGAATCTAATGAAATCAAGTTAATTTGGCCCCAGAGAGGAAGAAAGACATTTCAGAAAGACTATTATTACATACATGGAGTTTCAGATAAATTATTTGAAATCAATCACAAAACATTAATTAAGGTTTTACTATGTATTTACTATCTACTTTGTGTTACCGAAACAGTCCAAGTGTGGAAAAGCTGTACAATAAAAACCTCAGGGCTAATGGTGAAAATCCAGTTAGAGGTACAAGGCTAAAAACCTGCAATAGTGACAACAACAAAAAAGAAAACAATAGCATACTTTTGTACATGTTAAATGGCTGAGGAATCTTTATTTTGCTAAATAATGGAAGAAACTGTGGCCTCAGATTGAACTGCTGCCCAACTTGTACTAAGGTTCCCATGCACTGTGCAACTGAGACAGTGGCACATTGGAACTGACATGACACTGAAGTTCTAGAGACAAAAGGTAGCTGAGTTATGTTGGCAAAGTCTGGGGAGAATTAGAAAAACAGAAAGGTAGTGAATGGGGACAAAAGCTTTTAAGTGCCTATTTTGTGCACAATATACACTGTGATAATAATGAGAATACAAATACAAGGTTTGATAATATTCCTTTCTCTCAAGGAATTTCCTGATCTAGACAGAAGAATTAATATGCTCACTTATAGATATATGCAAAACAGATAAAAGTCAATTCTGAGAGTAAGATGCTAGAAATTAAAGCCAATAAGGATGATTTCATCAAAAAATGTAAAAATTTAAACCTTGATTGAAGACATTGTGTGTGAGAAAGGTGAGAAGAGAGTTCTAGATCAAGACAGAGTGTAATCCATTTTTCTTCTCCCTCTGTTCTTGACTGTTCCAACCTTTCTCTTTCCATCCCATTAACTATCTCACCCTGGAAAGATTTTCTTCCTCTGCTGCTGATGCAAAGAATTATGAATATAGGAAATTTGTAATTTGTAACAAATTTTATAATCTTTTATGTTGTTAAATTTTGCTAAGGTGTAAAATGTTATCTGTTCCTGAGATGCAAACTGACTCTTCTGGTTCCATTGCTAAATGTATCTGTCTATTCATTCCCAACCCCCAGCTTCCAATCTTCTAACTGGTTTTGATCAAGTAAAGGGGAAGTATTTCCCCTTTGCCCTCAGTCCAGATAATGTTCCACACTATAAAAACCTGAGCTGGACCCCTGCTCTGGGCCAGTCCACTCTCTGGCTCAGGAAGTTCTGCCAGACTGTTTTTTTTTTTACTTTCTCTCTCTCCTTGTCTCTTTGTCTCTTTCTGTCTCCAAAGAAAACTCTCCTAGCCTTTTGTACTTCACTTCTGTCCTCAAAGTGCTTGTAGCTTCTCCAGGAGAAGTAAAGTTTTAATCTGTATAATATGCAATAATCTATAACAAATTCTCTTACAATTTTAAAATTCCAGGGACACATGAATTCATTTGTTATTCAAAGGAACTCTCAATGTTCTATCTCTATTGGAGACCTCTAATTCTCAACTACAACACTGTTTTCCTCTTCTTTCCACTCTTCCTGGGACAGCCACATTTTACTTTTTTTCTTGATTCCATTACTGACTCCCACTTCTGTTTTCCATTCTCCTTCCATTTTCTTTCTCCCTCTTTCAATGTGGGAGTCATACCATTACCTGTATGTGCTTTGTCCAAATGAATACAAATTTTTGATTCTTATACTTTACAAAATATCTTAGAGTTTTGGGGTTAGATATTTTTTTTCTTTTCTACTTATTTATGCAATCATTTTTAAATGGAAAGAATTACTCTTTTGTCTCATGTAGTTTTCATTTTTTGATTTCTTGAAGTATAGTTCTGGAAAATCAGGCTTTGATAAATTCCATTGGGATTCAAATTGGAACTACTTGACTATACCTTTAAACCGAAATCACTCTGATTATCACTATATGGCCAAAAACAGGTATCAGCCAAGTTTCACTTATACATTGTTTGGCTTTTCATTGATCAGAATAAGGATAAATGGAAATTGTTTCTGTTTTCACCAGAAATTCCAAAGATCTTCCCCTCCAAGATTGATTCTTTCATAAAAGCAAACTAAATTATCTTTTGTCTTCATTCTGACCTAGTCTTAATTACTGAATGGGTTGATTTCAAGAAACTGAGACATGGAAAAGATATAAATTTAAAAAAGTTAAGGTCCCCCTACTGCATACTGAGGTCATTACCAGTTGTCAACCTATGACTTGTCAATGGATTCAAATAACTCTGGAAGAGAGAGTGAGGCTGATGCTTTGCACAGCTCTACCTCATCTAATCCAATTCACTTGCAGGTCAAGAAATCACCTTGCTGATATCCGTAGTCCTCTTCCAAAATGAAGGACAATAACAAATAAGAAAAAGTCTGGCTCCCTAAAGTTTTTCATCTTGCCATTCTATGGAATGCCTTTTTCATCTTCTCTCTTTGTATTCCCAGTACTAAGCACTATACCTAGTAAATAGTGAGCAGTTAATTAATACTTATTGGCAAATTGACTAACCTTATAAGAAATTGTAAGAAGACTAAGTTGGTTGAATTGGAAGAGAGTAAAAACATGGCTAGTGACAACTTCCCTGAGTTTGGCCTTAAAAATAATTCAATTAAACATGTAATAACCTCCAGAGTTGCCTTAATAAGAAACATATGTCTCAAAGAACAAACAGAATTTGGTTAATATACTTGCTTGTTAAAATTTATTTAAGCTCACTGATTACACAGGTATGCATGGGTACCTGACCAGAAAACTGGCCCCCAAAATGAAGTTTTGGAGAGGGCTCTAATAAAGTTTTACTATCAGAAGATTTGTTCTGATAAAGCTGTTTTGTGTCTTTGTCCATCAAGGGAGCAGCCCTTAATTTAGAATGGAGCTGGATATCAGACATACTTCCTAGGAAGTATGTCCAGGAGGACATGCCAGTGTTGAAAGAGAAATATGGATGTTGGTCAGACTTTTATAGAGTTTTGCTCATTGCTTGTGCAGGGAGGAGTCGGGAGAAAGAGGGTCAAAGAGTGATCCCCTTTAATGTGACTGGGATCAAATATTCAACTTGCAAGACTTAGAACCAGGAAGGTAGAGGAGGGTTAGGGGAATGTACTGAAGTCCATTCTCTTTTCTTGGTGAATTTTCATTTAACAAAGGAGAGGGTTAGATTGAACAATAGAAAAGGGGTCAGAATTTACATTTGAGAAAGGTCTCATATGGAACAACTTGGAAATCAGAGTTTATATTGAACAATGCGAAGGGAATCAGAAGTCTTCAGAAAATATCAGACAAGCACGAATGATATTTCCTTATCATTAAAATGACTAGCAATCATTTCTCCTTCAACACTAGGAGGGATTACTCCTTTGAACACAGCATCTTTGTGCTTTATCAGTTATTCCAGGATTTCCACAAAGCATGTAAATCTCTCTTCAGGATGTTAGCAGCATCCAGTGACTGTTGATAAAATTGGGTGATACATATTTGTTTGTTAGCGATCAAAGGAAAATTTTGATTTTGTGCGTTGGACAAAGAAAGGTATCAGTTCTTGATCAAAAATAGCATTAAGGACATGAAGATTAAAATTTTTAGCATTTCAACAGAGGGTAGTATCAGCATACTCTTCCCCTACTAATATTCCTTCTCATTCTGGAATTCAGAAAGACACAAGATAAAGAGCATTTTAATAAGAGAGCTTATATAATTTACATTTCACATTTTAAAATGATGCAGAGTAGACAAAATTTTACAAGTCAAACTTTTCACTCAACTGATCAAGGAAAGAATTTTTGTTCTCTTTAATCTATGTGAAGACATTGAGTATTAGCAAAGGAGATAAATGTAAGGCAAGGTGCACATAAGCTCATTGTCTAATTCTCAAAACATTGCTCTCCTAGTTTGCTTTATCTTCTAAGATAAATGGCAGGTTATATTCCACCATTCCACCAAACTAAATAAATTCCTCTACTTAAAAGAGTGCTTACTTGAAAATCATATTTTAACCAAATAGGTAGAATGTACTTGCATTAACTTTTTTTCCCCTTAGACTTCATTGTCTTTCTTCATTTTAAATAACTGCATAAGGATTCTAAAAGTTACTCAGGGCATATTCATCAACATATTGCACAAGCTGATGATCATAATTTTAGTTTTTCTTATGTACAGCTGAGGTATTCCCCCACCTCTATCAATTAATCAGTGGAATGATTAAGTATAAATTGTGTCCAAAATGGTTTACTTCCTGTGATCTCTTTGCAAAATCTGAATCATTTTTACAGGTGAAGAAAGAAATCAAGGTGATTGGTTTCCATTTGGGAGGGTAGAAGGAAATAAACAATTACATAGGACCTGCTATGTGCCAGACACTTTTCTGAGGACTATACAAACATTATTTTTATATGAGACTCAGAAAAACTTTGTGAAGTATGTGTTATTATCATTCGCACTTTACATTGAGGAAAATGAGTGATACAGCTATTAAGAGACTTGTCAAAGATCATACAGCTATTAAATGTCTGAGGTTAGATTTACCCTTAGTTCTTCCTCTCTCCAGACCCAACACTTGTAACCATTGAGACACCTATCTCTATAGATGCGTTGCTTGAAAAGAAATCATTGTCAGGGTTCCAGGGTTCTGGAGACACTTTCAAGGGGTTTGCAATGTCAAATATATTTTAATAGTAATATATTTTAATTTCTGAAAATGTAAATATCAATAGATATAACCCAAATGAACAAAAGATATTTAAGGATCCTTAATTTTAAGTTTGACTAAAAGTTTGAGAACTTCTGACTTCATTGGTGTGGTGTACATGAGTCACACATCTGAATCTAAATGTAAAATAGCAACAATTCATCAGTGAACTCAGTTCAGTAAGTTAGTGGTCCCTATGTGGGAGAATTCAGTCCCAGTGGTGAGGATTCTTATTTGCACCAAATCCTGAAGTAGCTTCCAGATAATTGTTTTTTTTAATAAGAAAAGGCTTCCAGATATAAACTTGAGACAATTTCCCAAAACTAAGAAACTTTGAAAACAGATGCTCTGTACAGATGTATCACTTTTTTACTCTAAGTTGAAACCCACTTCTCTCTTGGACTCTGCACATGTGGGAAGGGATGTCCCATATTTGGGAATATGTTTTTAGTCACTGTATTTGCTTACCTACTCAGTAGAAACTAATTTAAGTGTTAATTAATTTTGTTAATTCATGGGAAGAAAATTGGTAGAGTCTTATGAGCATCTAAACTAGAAACCCCAACTCTTTAGATTTACTCTTAAAAGCTTAAAGGAAAGTAGATGCTCTTTCAAACCAAACTTGCCAGCATTAGTGGGATTTGAGGAAGAAGTTGCAGTGGCAGCTTGGTATTTGAAGTAATCAAACAGAAAACATATTGTCATTTACTTGTCAAAAAAAGTCACACTTTTTTAAGCTGAAATTTAATTTCTAACATGAAGGCATCAAAGGCAATTTATAATTTTAGTACATGCATGTTTATTGTTAATGAAGGAAATGCAGGGATGATATGAAAGCCATGTACAGATGCCACATTATATTCCAACTTTTTAAATAATGGAAACAAATGTCTGGAAATGGATTTTTCTCACAGAGGAAGGCCAATAGTTTGTTTAAATTATTGCAAAACTTTCTCCACAGTTGAAAACATGACAATCCATACATCATTTTGGATATGTGATATTCAGCTAGGGTGCAGCATCTGCCTATCAGCAAAGTTCTGCTTTTACCCAATTTTCCAGTTGGACTGAAATATAAAGAGATCAAGAGACTTGCAAAGTCACCTTGTGAATTGGTGCTTCAACAGGAACTGGAAGTGAAGAAGCTTCTGATTTGAAAATCTTTTACTGTAACAACTAGATACTAAGGTTTGCTTTGTCTATAATTCAGAATTAGGGCTTTATAATTTTCTAGGCATATCTATGGTTTTATGACCTGTTGTGGCTTGCTTCACCTTGGGGCCCACAGCTATGACCTCCCTCCCGGAGGGGAGCTGAGAATAAGGAGTCAAGCCACCACTTCTTTATGCCTACAGCTCAATTTTATTACTGCTTAGCCATTACATATATACTGTTAGGTCTTCCAGGGTAGAACAAAGAATAATGAGGTAATGGGGGGGGTGCACAAGCAGGGTGTATGTTGCATTACAGGATAAGGGGGTATGTTAGGGGAGAGGTGGTAAAACACAGCTGTGTCTTGTGCCCTTGGGCTGTGGGGTGGAATGTCCAGCTTGTGGCTTGCCAGCTCCTGAGACTGTCCAGGTGGCAGGGCCATTAGTATAGCCTGTGTTCCCACATCTCCCCCTTGTCTTTCATTAAGGGCTGGGGGGAAGATATATATAGTCATATATATATATATATATATATATATATTATATATTATATATTATATATAGTCATAATAAACACTGAGTAGGGAACCAATCTGAAATGCATAGGGGCTTTTACACGGGGTACAGGGGATCTGTGGAGACCAGAAGGGGGTGGGGAGAGTGTCCAGTGTAAGGGAGAAATAGGTAGGAAGGGGTGCGTGGGGTTTGAGGTCATCTGTATTCTCAGGTCCGGGTTACAAGGTTCTGAAATTCTGGGGCCAGTAAGCAGCAAAGAGAGGTGCATCATAACCCACAGGTAAAAGAATCAGGGGAAGGGGATAAGTGCACACCGAGGGATGGGGGTGTTCAGCAGGAACAGCATAGTAACAAGGAGTTGGTGAAGAGACAAGTGTCCACTAGGTTTAAAGTCCACCACTCTTTTTGCTGAGGTAAAGAGCTCGTCCTGGAGCGCTGTGGGGAGGTTGGGGGAATCGTCTTTCCCCCCTCCATCCTCTGCGTCTGGGGTTTCATCTATTGTTTTTTAGAGACATTCTTTGCATTCATTTGGTCAGGGCTGCTACAGAGCTAGGCGATCTGGAAGCTGGAGGGTGGGGAGCCGGAGGTGGGGACGCTGCTGCTGCGGCTACTGCTATTAGTGTCATCTAGAGAGGCAGGTTGGGTAAGACCATTGGGAATCCACAGCGGGGCAATGCAATCTGTGGGAAAAACACAAGCAAACCCTCTCCCTTGAGTTAGGATGGGGGAGGAAGGGAAGTGGGCAAGGACCAAGGCTAGGGCTTGCAATTCTGCCTGTTGCACTTGCAAAGGCTATATAAGCTTGTGCAATGGGTCAGTGGGGAGGGAAATGAGATGAGGAGTGTGCTGACAGGGAGTGCTGAAATCCCCTTGAGGAGAGGGGAGAGTGGGTGATATTTACCAATAGTCCCAGCAAAAAATCTCTTATTGGACAGGCATCCCTGAAGTCATTAGCTATTGCTGAAGGGGCTGGGGGAGCATCTTGATGTTTTGGGGGAGGCTGGATCCAGCCACCTTCCTGAGGCATGTCAGGATAGAGATCAGTAGGCTTTGGGCGGGGGTTGTCGGGTGGAGGATCCAGGGAAGGCTTGGCAGGAGGGCCGTGAGTGGATTTCTCATCAGTTTGAGTGCCCTCATCTCAAACCTCAGTGAGGTGGCACTGGCTCTCTGCCCTGGTCTTTTCTTCATCTAAAGCTGCCTGTAAAATATCTTGAGGTTTTTCCTCTCTTCCTGAAAGACAGACATGTATTGCAGTGACAATAGGATAGATGGACCTCAGCTCTGAGGGCATGTCAAAACACCCCCCACCAAATGTCAGGATCCAGGATGTGGCCAGCTTTCATCCAGGGGGCCAAAGCCAAAACCACCTGGAGTGTTATATTACATTCTTTTTCAGAACATTTCAGGCAACGGGATCTTAGGAGGTGTTTAAGAACCTGTACTTGTGTATCTTGGGAAGAAGGGGGAAGATGCCCAATTATGTTAAGTGACTACAGGGGGCTCTAGAAGCCCTGGGATCTCTGGGGTGAGGGGACTGTCAGAGACCGGTCGATATGGGGCACTTACCTTGGCCAGCAAGGATGAGTGCAATTCTGAAGTGTCCTTCAGACTAGGGGATCCCACGTTTCAGCACAATTTGTTGTGGCTTGCTCCACCTTGGGGCCCACAGAGACGATGACCTCCCTCTGGGAGGGGAGCTGAGAATGAGTCAAGCCACCACTGCCTTATGAGTCCAGCTCAATTTTATTACTGCTTAGCTATTACATATATACTGTTAGTTGTTCTGGGGTAGAACAAAGAATACTGAGGTAATGGGGGGGTACACAAGCAGGGTTTATGTTGCATTACAGAATAAGAGGGTATGTTGGGGGGAGGTGTTAAAACACAGCTGTGTCTTGTGCCCTTGGGCTGTGGGACAGAATATCCAGCTCCCAAGGATTTCAGCTCACCTAATCTCTCAGGTGGCTTGCCAGCTCCTGAGACTGTCCAGGTGGTGGGGATGTTAGTATAGCCTGTTCCCACAATGACCAATTAATATGCACACACACACACACATACACACACACACACACACACACACACACACACACACACATATATATAATATACTAAATGGTAATGAACATATTTAAAAAGAATCTTTCACCTAAAAATCCCTGAAACTGTTTACAAAATTAAGTTGACTTGCAATTTCCAGAGGGATCAATTAACTGTTGTGACATATGGTAGGTAGGCTTTCAGATAAAACATGGCTAAAAAATACAGGTTACAGTAAAGGTGGTAGAAACTCCTAAGACCATGTTGAATTATGGGAGAACTACATACAGATATAATGAAATTATCTAAATAAAAATACCATTCTTGATAAAGACTGCCAAGTACAAAAGCAATCCAACTTGAAGAAATTAGCTCAAGATTTCTGTGGCCAAGTAGTTGAAAACAAAATGTTTTTATCTCTGTACTTTCTTCTTACTAACAGCTTTCTTTTTTTGTTCATCATGTTCAGGTTTCAATAGAATGCAGTGTATTCAATATTTTATACTTTATTTTATAATTGGAAGGGATCTTAGATGCTATATCATCTAACCACATATGCTTTTAGTTGAAGAAAGCAGGGTATAGATAGGTTAAATATTTGTTTAATCAATCTTGCTTTTAGGCCATGCAGTCAACCAGATGATAGAGCAATTTTTCAGTCCTCTTGAACTCTCAAACTAACCTCCCAAATATAAACAATAGGCCAAACAATCACAAGCATCTCCATGAATCAAAGGAACAGTAAGTATAACAAAATAAAAATCTAAAGAATTTATATGAGAGAAGTCTAATCCCTAAACTCTAACATGTCCATATCCTAGTTTCTCACCTTCCCTGGCTATTTTTTTTATTATTTCTTTTTTAGGGTTTTTTTTTTGTAAGGCAGACAGGGTTAAGCAGCTTGCCCAAGGCCACACAGCTAGGTAATTATTAAGTGTCTGAGACTTGATTTGAACCCAAGTACTGTTGACTCCAGGGCCGGTGCTTTATCCATTATGCCACCTAGTTGCCCCAACACCACCTAGCTGCCCCCTTCCCTCACTATGAAGATGGTGCAATTAATAATTCTGGCTTGTGTTCTGATATTTACTCAACTATATCCTTGTTACTGTTATAGTATTTGTCAGTGTACCTTGCCCAGACATCAACTCTACCTTTTTATTTTGTGAAAGAGGAGAAATTTAGGAAATCAAAATATATGCTGTGCTTAAAGTCATAGTGTAATATACCAGTGCTCAGCCAGAAAACTAAAGAAATAGAGGGAATGGAAGCATGATGCAAGCTCACATTTGACACCACATCAGTACCAAATTAAAGAGGACAAGTTCAGTCTTCTCAGAATTCATTTAAGACAGTCAAAGAGGCAATGAAAAGTGAATTGACCTTTGTGGGGGGAGCCTTAGACTTCTTTCATCTGTAAGCATCAGTGGGATTCATCCCCAAAAGGGAGAAACCAGAAAGCAGGTCATAGGAGAATGTAAGGAACCTAAACTGAAAACAACAAAAATCTTAGGAGAAAGGACAATTATTTAAAAACCTAGGGGATAAGAACTAAACCAACAGAGAAAATATTAAAATTTGTAGGAAAAATGACTCCTAAGTCATATCAATAATTCTGAATGATTTTAAATAAATATTAAGATAAAAAATAAAACACACCCAATGAGGCAAAAGTTTTTATGGATTCCTCAGAAAGTATGGATAAGTGAAAGGATATTTAAGTTTTATTCATGAGAAAAATACTTTAGAGAGCAGAAGTTAAAGAGGAACATATGTCAGAAATTTTGGCCTGCACAGCAAAATTGATTAGTGTGAGAGAATGCTATTGGTTAGGTTTCCACAGATCATTATCTCAATAGTATGTCACAAAGGCCTTTGTGTGGTAGATAAAGGCTCAAAGACACAAGCATATGAGCAAGAATGTAGAAGCAAGATAAGAAGGGGATAAAATGATATTTGACAATAACAAAATTAGTGAAATTTCTTAATGCATCTTGATGGTGCTCATGTCTTAACTAGCTCAAATTGGGTGAGGGCCAAGAGGAGGTTGCTGACCTTTTATGAGCATATATGATTAATAAGCTTCACACATATTAACTTTCTGTGATTGAGGTTTATTAACATAAGATGCATGTTATGATGAGGGAAGGGGAACATATCTAAGAGCATCATGGGGTGGGCTTATCAAGTAGATTGTAACCCTGATGGACAAGGATCAATAAGGGTTCTAATGGGAGGAGTAAGGCTCTTCTAACCACATATAAAGCTGGACCTTATTTTCTGTCCACTGTGTTCCTCATTAGAGGGTGCACCCATATACTGCGAGAAATGTAAAAAATGATTCTTCTTTCACTCCAGGTTTAGTTTTGTCATTAGGAAAAAGATACCCCACTCTGGGAAAAGCAGGTTTGGGGGTTCTGTTTTCTAACAGCAAAACAGAACAAAAGAGAAATTTTTGGTGGAGAATCTGTCAAAAGGAACAAAAATGAACAAATAGATATACTGAGCTAAAAGACTATCTGGAATAAGAAAAGTAAAAATCAGGGGGTGGCTAGGTGGCATAGTGGATAAAGCACCAGCCTTTGAGTCAGTAGTACCTGGGTTCAAATCCGGTCTCAGACACTTAATAATTACCTAGCTGTGTGGCCCAGGGCAAACCACTTAACCCCATTTGCCTTGCAACTCCCCACCAAAACCCTGTAAAAATCAGTTTTTTTGAAGAACATGATTTCCGTATAAGGAAAACACATTGCTCACAAATTCAAGCATGGATAGCTAAAAAACAAAGAACTCCCAGAAGAATAAAAATATTATCATGATGTAGTAAATGATGCAACAAAATACTGTGCTTTCTGTGTTTGAGCACAGAACACAATGTGCCAATAAAAAGAAGTCACAGATTGCATTAAAGGATATAAAATGAAACTAGCAAACAAAAGTATCACAAAATTGGAAGACCCATAGTGATTAAATGAAAAAATTATTTAATTGAGTTCACTTTTTTATTTCTAAATGTAAAGAGTAACAGTATTAAACCAGCTTGCAACCTAAATGTTATTTTTTAAGTGAAATTTTATTTTTCCAGTTTATTTTCCTTATTTGAAACCTCCTTGTTCATATCTTTGATAATTTATCATTTGGGGACAGACTTGTAACATTATAAATTATATTAAATTCACTGTAAGTTTTAGAAACGAAAACTTTAAGCTGTGAAAATTGTTATCCACCTTTCTGTTTCCCTTCAAATCTTGGCTGCACTGGTTTTATTAATGCAAAAGCTTTTAATTTAATATAATCAAAATCATCCGCTTTTATAATTAATAATGTACTCTTTTTCTTGTTTGGTCATAAATTTCACCTTTTTCTTTAGATCCAAAAGACAGAGAATTTCTTGATCTGTTAATTGTTCTATGGTATCAACCTTTATTTTCAATTCCTGTACCTATGTTGATCTTATTTTGGTAGAGGTTGTGAGAAGTGGGTCTATACCTAGTTTTTGCCATATTAGTTTTTGCCATGCAGCAGTTTTTGTTGAACAGTGAAGTCTTATCTTATCCCAGAAGATAGTATTTTTGGCCTTGTCAAACAAAAGGTTACAATAGTCATTTACTAGTGTTTCTTTTGTATTTATTCTTATCTGGTTCCTAATCAGTACCGGACAGTTCTGATGACTACCACTTTATAGTATAGCTTTAGTTATGGTGCAGTTAGGCCATCTTTGTATGCATTTTTCATCATTTTCCATGATATACTTGTCCTTTTTGCTGATGAGATGAATTTTTTTACTATTCCTTCTAGCTCTGTAAAGTAGTTTTTTAGTAGCTTGATTTGTATGGAATTGAATAAGTAATTTAATTTAGGTAGAATTGCCATTTTTCTTATGTAAGCTCTGCCTAACCATGAGCAATTGACATTTTTCCAGTTGTTTAAATCTAACATTTTTGTGTGAAAAGTATTTTGTAATTGTCTTCATTCAGTTTCAGGGTATGTCATGGGAAGTAGATTCCAAGTATTTTATGTTGTCTTTAGTTACTTTATTATTATTTTAAAAAGTATTTTATTTATCCATTTTTTCCAAATACATAGAACATTAATTTTTACAATCATTTATTTTGCAGAGTTTTGTGTTTTGAAACTTTTTCCCTCTCTCCCTTCCCTTCCCCCTCCCCCTGACAGAAAGGAATCTCACATAGGATCTACATTTATAACAGTGCTAAACATAAATCTCTATTGAATCTTTTGTGAGAGAAGAATCAGATTCAAACAGAATAAAGAAAGCATTAGAGAGAAATAAATGACATAATACATGACAATTTTCGAAAATTGAAGATAAATTTTGGTCTTCATTTAAATTCCACAGTTACTTCTCTGAATAAGGATGATATTTTACATCAAAAGTCTTCAAATTGTCTTTGATTATTGTACTGTTGAAATGAACAAGTCCATCAAGACTGCTAATAATCCTATGTTGTTGTTAATGTGAGTAATGCTCTTCTGGTTCTGTTTGTTTTGACCATCACCAATTCATGGAAATCTTTCCAGGCTTTTCTGAAATATCATCCCTCATAATTGTTCCATCACACTCACATACCATATTATGTTCAGTTATTCCCCAAATGATGGCATCCACTCAATTTCCAATTCTTTGCAATTACAAAAAGAGCTGCTATGAATATTTTTATACATGTGAGATTTTTACCCTTTTTCAAGATCTCTTCAGGATAGAGAGCCAATAGTGGTACTGTTGGATCAAAGTGTATGTACTTTTTATAGGCCTTTGCGAATAATTTCAAATTGCCCTCCAGAATGATTGAATCAGTTCACAATTCCACCAACAATGCATTAGTGTACCAATTTTCCCACATCCCCTCCAATACTGATCATTTTCCTATCTAGTTATATTGGTTAATCTGAGAGGTGAGAGGAGAAATGTTTTAATTTTCATTTCTTTAATTAATAGTGATTTAGAGTAATTTTTTCATATGGTTATATATATATATATATATATATATATATATATATATATATATAAACTTTGATTTCTTTGTCTAAGAATTGTATTTCTCTATTTTGACTATTTATCAATTACAGAATGACACGTTTTTATAAAGTTGATTCAGTTCTCTATGTATTTTAGAAATTAATCCTTTGTGAGAAATATTAGTATAAAATTTTTTGCCAACTTAAATACATTCCTTTTAATCTTGGTTTCAGTGGTTTTGTTAGTACAAAACCTTTTTAATTTAATTTAACAATTATGCCTAGTTTTTTGTTATATAATCTTCCAGTTTTCTCAGCAGTTTTTTTCAGACTGAGTTTTTAATGCAGAAACTAGACTCTTTGGGTTTATCAAACATTAGACTACCAGAGTCATTTATTGTTGTCTCTTTTATACCTAATCAATTCCACTAATCCACCACTTTACATCTTAACCAGTAGCTAATAGTTTTGATGACTGATGCATTGTAATATATTTTTAGAACTGGTAGAGCTATGCTGCTCCCTTTGCAATTTTTTCATTAAATCCCTTGATATTATTTTTTCAAAAATACTTATTTTTAAACATTACCACAATAGACTTGTAAAAATAAACATTACCCCCCCCACACACACACACATACACACAAAGAATGAGAAACCTCAGAAAAATAAAGTTAGAGAAAAGAAAGAAATTTTGAGTCAGTCTGTATTAGGATACCATCAGCAATATCTTTGGCATGGATAGCATTCTTTATCATAAGTCCATCAAAGAAATTCTTTCAATTCCTTGCTATTGCTATTTGTATTTCCTTCCATCCTATTCCTCTCCACCCCCATTATTCTATTCTCTTTCTGCTTCCACCCTGTCCTTCCTCAAAAGTATATTGTATCTGATTACCCTCTCCCTTGATCTTTCCTCTCTTCTTTCACCAACACTGCTCCCCAACCCCATCACTTTACTCCTATCCTTTTCTCCTATTTTCCATTAGACTAAGATAGATTTCTATATCCAATTAAGTGTGTGTGTCATTTCCTCCCTGAGCCACTTCTGATGAGAGTGAAGGTGGATTTTTTCTTGCCTCTTTTATGTGCAATAACAGCTCATGCCAACTCTCCTTTTTCCTTTTCTTCAGTACATTCCTATCTTGCCCATTCACTTTATCTTTATAATGTATTAATGTTTCAAATTCAACCCCTTCCTGTGCCTTTTCTATATATGCTCCTTCAAATGACCTAATACATAGGAAATTTCATATGAGTTATCAGTATCATCTTCACATGCAGTAATACACACAGTTCAACATCATTCAATCCTTATACTTCACCTGAGTCTAGTACTTGAAGAGCAAACTTTCTGTTTGACTCTGCTCATCTCAACAACAAAATTTGAAAGCCCTCTATTTCATTTAATGTCTGTCCATTGTTTCCCCTGAAAGAGTATATTTAGTTTTTCTAGATAGATGATTCTTAATTGCTGGTTCTTTTTCAGGTTGGAATACCATATTCTAACCCCTAAGAACCCTTAATGTGGAAGCTGTTAAATTTTGTGTAATCCTTACCGTAGCTTCACTGTAGATATTTGAATTATTTTTTTAGCTAATTGTAATATTTTCTCCTTTACTTGGGAGTTCTGGAATTTGTCTTTAATATTCCTGGTAGTTTTCATTTTGTAATCTCTTTCAGGAGGGATTGGTGAATTCCCTTAGTTTTTATTTTGCCTTATGCTTCTAGGATTTCAGGGCAATTTTCCTGGAGAATTTCTTTAAAAATGAAGTCAGGGCTCTTTTCCTTGTCATGATTTTCAGATAGCTAAATATTTAAATTATTTCTCCTGGATCGGTTTTCGAGGTCAATTGTTTTCCAATTTGATATTCCACATTTTCTTCTAGTTTTTCATTATTTTAGTTAGTTGTTTTATTTCTTGATTTCTCACAAAGTCTTCAGCTTCCCTTAGCTCTTTTGACATTTTCTCCAGAGAGTTTTTGTATCTCCTTTTCCATTTGACCAATTATGGTTTTTAAGCCTTTCTTATCCTCATTGACCTTTTCTACTGCTTTGTTCTATTTGACCTAAACTGGGTTTTTTTAGATATTTTCATCAGTGTTTTTTGTATCTCCTTCACCAAGCTACTTACTTAGTTTTCATGATTGTCCTGCGTCACTCTCATTTTCTTCCCAATTTTTCCTCTACTTCCTTCCCTTAGTGATTTTCAAAATCTTTTTTGAACTTTTCCATAGTGTCTTCCATAGATCAATTCATATTTTTTCTTGGAGACTTTGGATACAGAAGTTTTGATTTTAATTATCTTCTTTGTGTATTTTGATCATCTATTGCATAAAAGTAATGGGATTACATTTTTTACCTTCTGTTTGCTCATTTCCCTTGTCTATGACTGGATTTTAACTCTTTGTTTTTTGTTACTTCATATTTATTTATTTCTATTTTTGTACAAATGATGTTTTTTATACATTACTAAAATATTCTTAAGAGTAAACATAATACCCCCTCCACCAAAAAAATATGGACCCTCATGAGCAATAAAGTATAGGAAAGAGAAAAAATACAAATACAAATTAAAAAAATAATAATAATAGTGGCAGCCAGGTAGCATAGTGGATGGAACACTGGACCTGGAGCCAGGAGCACCTGAGATCAAATCTGGCCTCAGAATCACAACCATCACCCAGTTGTGTGACCCTGGGCAAGCCACCCCAACCCCATTGCCCTGCAAAAACCAAACCAAAATAAAATAATAATAATAATTAATAATAATAATAATAGTAATAATAATAGTAGGTATGACTAGGTGGCACAGGCCCTGGAGGCAGGAGCAACTGGGTACACATCCAGTCTCAGACACCCAACAATCTGTGTGACCCCATAAAACATGTGCTTCAGTCTGTGTTCCAACACCTCCAGCTCTGTAGCAGGTGGATCATATTCTTTATGATAAGTCCATCACAAAAGCTACTTCCATATTTTTCCACTGTTGCCATTGCTGATTGCAACTCCCTTCATTTGTACTTCCCCACTACTATATACTATATTTTCTCTCTCCTTTCATTCTGTCCCTCTTCTTAAATGTGCTGTAGGGCAGCTGAGTGGTGCAGCAGACAGATCACTGGCCCTAGGGCCAAGAGGCCCCAAGCCCACATACCACCCCTACGGCTCAGCAACCACCCAACCCTGTGGTCCCAGACAGGCCATCCAATCCCAGCCCCTTGCAAAAAGTAAAAAAGAAAATGTGTTATATCTGACTACTCTCACCTATGGTCCATCCTCTCCTCCTTCATTCATATTCTCCCCTTCCCCCTGTCCCCCTTCTCTTCTCATTCCAGATGAATATACCCCATTGAGTATATATGCAGTTTCCTCTCTGAGACACCTCTGATGAGAGCGAAGGTTCGCTCATTCCCCCTTGCCTTCCCCCCTTCCATATCATTGCAATAGGCCATTGGAATAAAAAAAAATCTTATCATATGAAATATCTTAGCCTATTCTACCTCTCCTTTCTCTTAGTCCCATTACATTTCCTTTTTAGTTATTTTCTCCATTTTTACAATATATTATATCTTCAAATTCAGCTCTCTCCTGTGCTTCATCTATAAAAGCTCCTTTTACCTGCTTTATTAAATGAGAAGTTTCTCATGAGTATTATCAGCATCATTTTTCTATGCAGTAATACATGTAGTTCATCATCATTAAGTCCCTCATATTTTACCCTTCTTTTCCACTCTCTATGATTTACCTAAGTCCTGTATTTGAAGATCAAATTTGCTGTACAGAAATTCCCCTCTTTCATTGGAAGTCCCTCTATTTTTCCTGGAAGAGGACGTTCAGCTTTGCTGGGTAGTTGATTCTTGGTTGCATTCTGAGCTCTTTTGTCTTCCAGAATATTATATTCCAAGCCCTACGAGCCTTTAATGTAGTTGCTGCTAAGTCCTGTGTGATCCTTACTGCAGCTCCATGATATTTCAATTGTGTCCTTCTGGCTGCTTGTTATAATTTCTCTATGCCTTGGGAGTTCTGGAACTTGACTATAATATTTCTGGGGGTTGGTGTTTTTGGATCTTTTTCTGGGGGAGATCAATGGATTCTCTCAATTTCTATTTTGCCTGATGCTTCTAGGATATCTGGGCAATTTCCCCATAGGAGTTCTTTAAAAATGATACCAAGCTCTTTTCTTGATCATGACTTTCAGGTATACCAATAATTTTTAAATTATCTTTCCTGAACCTGTTTTCCAGATCAGTTGTTTTTTCAATGAGATGCTTCACTTTTTCTTCTAATTTTTCATTCTTTTGATTTTGAAGTATTGATTCCTGATTTCTTGTAAAGTCAGTAGCTTCCATCAGTTCCATTCTACATCTGAAGGATTTGTTTTGCTCAGGGAGCTTTCTTATTTCTTTTTCCATCTGGCCAATTCTGCTTTTTAAAGCATTCTTCTCCTCAATAACTTTTTGAACTGTTTTAGCCATTTGACCCTATGCTGATTTTTAATGTTATTTGTTTCAGCAATTTTTGGATCTCCTTGACGAAGCTGCTGACTTCTTTTTCAGGTTTTTCCTGCATCTTTCTCATTTCTTTCCCCAATTTTTCTTCTGTCTCCCTCACTTTATTTCAAAATCTTTTTTGAGCTCTGTCATAGCCTAAGCCCAATTTCAATTTTTCTTGGAGTCTTTAGATGCAGGAACTTGTACTTCCACATCTCCAGATTAAGTATTTTGTTCCTTCTTGGGATCATAGACAATGTATTTTTCAGTGGTGGTCCTCTGTTTTCTCTGTTTTCTCATTTCCCCAGTATGCACCTGGTTTGGGGGGTGCTTCCTGTGCTTGTGAGTATTATTGGGACACACCCCCACAAGGATCTCAGTGTGTGAGGTTTTGTTTTCCCTCTTGGTCTGTGAATAACCAGAAGCATACCCCTCTGCCACGGGGCTGAGGTGGGGGAAGGGGGCTGCTGTTCTATGGGGGTCCTAGATTGTGATCAGGATCTGAATGTGGTCAGAGCCCCAGAGTCCTGTTCTGGGAACAGAGGACAGACTTTATCTCTCCATTCCTATACCTAGGCTGAGTACTCAAGACTGGGTTTCCTGGGGTCTCCTGCTTACCTGCTCTGCCTGCTTCCAGTTCTTGGATCTGGGCTGCTCACTGATTGCCCTGAGGGCTGGGCTTCAAGCGTTGGCTGGAAGATCATGCTGATCTTCCAAATTGTTCTTGGTGCTCCCCTGCGTGTAGGTCAGGAAACTGTCCCACTGCCATGGGCCATGTCTCCCAGGTCCCTTGGGAAGGCTGAAATTCCTTCGCTCTGGCAGCCACCCCTCTAACCTTGTGGAGCTGAACCTGTCCACTATTTTCCAGGTTACTTTGGGGTGGAGAACTGCCTCACTGCATCCCTCTGTGGGTTCTGTCTCTCAAAAATTTAGCGTACTTGTTTTATAAGTTTTGAGAGAGAGCACCTAAGAGAGGCTCTTCTCCTGTCACCATCTTGGCTCCCAATTTTAAATCTTTGCTAAGGTGGGGCTCTAGTTCCAGGGTGAAGGACTTTCCTAAGCTTTTGAGTGTTTTCACAGCTATTTTCAGGGGCACACCCATTCAATTTGATCAGTCCTTTTAAAAAATTATTATTTAAATTTTTCATCTACATGCTCAAGTATATTTTTAAGTTACAAAATTTCCTTCCACCCTCCCTTCCTGTCCCCCTCCTCTCAACAGCAAACAATCACGTTAGCATAGTACATGCATAGTTTGGGTAAACATGTTTACAAATTAGTCATTTTCTGTATATATGGAATTAGGATTAAGGGAAAAGAGATACATAAGAGATAATTTTTATAAAGTTTTCATCAGATTCTGAAAGGTTGGAATTTTTTTGTGTATTGTTTTGTTTTTGTTTTGTTTTTCTTACTCTGGATGGGGATAACATTTTACATTTTTCTAGCTCCTTTAGTTGCATACCTAATTTATTGATCTCCTCTTTCTCTATTTTATTCATATAGACATTTATAGATATAAAGTTTCCTCTCAAAACTTCCTTGACTGCATACCCTTAATTTTAGCATGTTGTCTCATTATTATTCCTCCTCACCAAATTTATTCCTTTTCCCCTTTGATTTTTCTATTAAAATTTAACTTTCAATTTTTTTTCACTTATATCTTCACCTTCCCTTTTATCAGTCCCTTCTTCCATTATCTTTCCCTTTCCTCTGCCCCCATCTTCCCTGTATAGTGGGATAGATTTTTAAACCCAAGTATCTTGTTTCCTCTCTGGGCCACATATATTGAATTGAATTTTCTCAGAGTTCATATGCTCCCTTCTTTCTCTCTAAAAATCATAAATCTTTGTGCCTCTTCCCCTGGTGATATTTACCTTCTAGTACCATTAATCAGGTATCATCAATCACAGTTTGATTATTTGATTGTTTGATATTAAGCTCATATTGTTATCAAGGTATCATCACAGATTGATTGCTTGATTTCTTGAATTGTCTCAGCAGCATTGTCTCAAATTACATCATTTTTTTTGTCTTACCCCCTTTTCAAGTATGCTCCAAGCACATGAGCCAAATTATCATACATAGTCAAATAATTTCTTGTACTATTTATGCCCCTTTCCCCCAGGTCTATTTCCTCTCACACTTTACTCCCACAGTCCCCATCCAAGGTACTCAATGGCTAGTTAAGTGAAGCATGAATTAAGTCATCTAATCTATCTAATTAACTTCAAGAATCTTAAAGTTCTCTAAGTAGTGGGAGACTCTAAGTACTGGAAGTCTCACTTGAGGACTTTACAAGTGATTTAAATTATGGGAGACACTGACTCAAGACTTCCCAGCTTATAATGCCTCCATTAGACAATTGCTAAGCTTTTGTCAGCTCAGCAGAATTAAAGTGGGCCAAAGGATAATGAGACACTTAAGACCCTGTTTTCCATCTAGGGCTTTCTGTATAAAAATAGTGAAGTCATCTTGGACCTCTTCAATTGGAGAGACAAGACCCAACTATATCCATATCCTTTAAGTCCAATCTCTTCAATTATATTGAGCTTTAATTATCCTAAGAGAAGAAAAGTTCTCAAGAATTCTCAAGAATTCCTTTCAGGATCACCTAAAATTTGATGGCCTAGACCAACATTTGTTTTGTTTTGTTTTTTGCTTCCTCTTTTCATTTACCCAAAAAGATAACTCTTGTTTTGTGTATTTGGGATTGAATTCTCTGTGCAGTTCTGGTCTTTGTGTCAGGAAATTCTGGAAGTCCTCTATTTCAACATCCATCTTTTCCCTTGACAGAATATGTTGAATTTTGCAGGGTATACACTCTGGGCTATGATCCCAGGTCCTTGGCACTCTGATATATGGTATTCCATGTCTTCTGATCCTTCAGTGTTGAGGTTGATAGGTCCTTGTGTGAGTCTGATTGTGTTTCCTTTGTATTTGAATTGTTTTATTTTTTGCCAGTTGCAATATTCTCTTCTGGAATTTAACTATAACAACCCTTGGAGTTTTTATGCAGGAGTCTCTTTCTGGAGGGGTTCTCTGTAGTCTTTCAATGGTTATATTGTTTTCTTGTTCTAGCATATTTGAACAGTTTTCCATTATAATTTTCAATACGATGTTTTCCAGGTTCTTTTTTTGATGTAGGATTTCTTGTAGTCTGCTGATGTGTAGATGATCTCTCCTAGATCTATTTTCCAAGTCATTTGTTTCCCCTAAAAAGGGAATACATGTTCTTCAATTTTTTAAAGCTTTTTATTTTGTTTGATGGAATCTTGTAGGCCCATAGATTCATTGGTTTCAATTTGTTAAATTTGAATTTTTAGGGTTTTATTTTTCTTCAATTACCCTTTGTGTAATTTTTAAATGTATTTTAAATGTGCTGATTTCTCTGATCAATTTTTTCATAATTTTCCTGCATGACTATCATTTCTTTTATCCATTTTTTCTTCCTCTCTTCTTTGTTTTTTAAATTCTTTTTTAAGCTTTTCAATGAACTTTTTTATTTGAGTCCAGTTTATAGATAGTTTTGATACTTCCCCTGTGAGTGATTATTCTCTAATTTCTTCTTCAGACATAAGCATTTTTATCCTGTTTGTCTCTAATTTTCCAGAGTGACTGCTCTGTTAGCTTTTTTGCTTTTTTTTTTTAAATCGGGCTGGGGTCTGATCTCTGATTTGTCATTGGTCGAGATTTTGCCTATGCAATCCAGGTCTTGCCTTTACAGGTTTGTTTCTGCTTTTACATCCATGTTCCAACTTGGCAGAGGTTTGTTCCAAACTCAGTCTTGTCTTATGACCCAGTGTTCCCAAGTTTCTGACTTTGTTTAGGGTTGGAACCCTCCTTGTTGGCTTGTTATCTAGCTGCTGGGACCTCTGCTGGAGTCAAGTTTTAGGGACCTTGGATTGCTCTGTGACTAAGGGCCAGCTGGCATTCCTACTCCCCCCTGCCCCCCCCCCCACCTTCTGGGTTTTTCTTCTCCCCTTTCCCCTCTAAGAGACAGACCTTCACTGAAGACCCTCCACAATGTCTTTCATTGAAAACTTCTTTGAATCTTCTCTTTTTCTTGGTGGGATGTGTAGCTTGAATGTCAGAATAAAGGTTTCATTTATCTTTGGTAGGGAAAAGTTCCAGGAGCATATTAGTTTCACATTGATATCTTGGCTCCAACTGAAAGTGTACTCTTTAAGATCTTAAGAGAGGCTCTGACTGCTCTGCATGCCAGTGTTCTGGGGTGTAACTAATCACAAGTATATCCTTCTGTACTGGAGTAGTGAAGATTATCCATGGTCCAATATGCAGTAAAACTTCTGAGATTGGGATCTTAGTATGGGCATAGCAACAGGGTGCTGCCTCAGAGATAGCAGAAAGACTTCTGCCCTCTCCCCCTGACCACTTTACTAGGGTAGGTTGAGTGATCTGGAAACTGCTGCCACAGTTCTTATGGGGTGGCTCCACATGCTTGCTTCTGGTTCCAGAGGCCAGGACTACATTGAGGCTTGCTCTAGCCTGGGTTCTATTCTTATTCTGGTGTGGCAGGGGTTTCCCACTGACCTTCTAAGTTGTCCTAGGAAATTCTTGGGATGAGGTGTCTGAAAACAGCCCCATTGCTATGGTACCATGTGCCCCCAGGCATTCAGGATCCCTGCAGGCTATTCTTGGATGACCTAAGTCAATTTGCGCTGATGCAGTCTGGGCTGTGTTGTGGCCCTTTCCAAGCTGGTATAATAGACCTTTCCTGTGTATCTTCCAAGTTCAGAGTCAAAAAAAATTATTTCAATCAATCTTTCTTTGTGTTCCAACCACTCTAGAATTTGGTTAAAGTCATTATTTAAAGGCATTTGGAGTGATCTTGGCTAAAACTTCTGGGATATTCTGCCTTCATTCTGCATCTTGGCTCCCTTGATATTCTTAATCTTCTGTTCTTCCATATGAACTTCTACTTTTGTAGTACAGCAAAGTAATTTTAGTGACCTTTGATTGGTATGGCACTAAATAAGTAGTTTAATTTTGGTAGAATTTTCATTTTCATTGTATTAGCTCAACCTACCCATGAGCAATTGACATTTGCCCAGTTATTTATTATCAACCATAATGGATTTGCTCATTCCATCAGTGCAACAATCAGGCACAATTTGGGGGTATCTGCAAAGGAGAATACCATCTGTATCCAGAGAAAGAATTGTGGACTTTGAATAAAGACCAAAGATTACTACCTTTAATTAAAAAAAACGTTATCTTATGATGCAATTTTGCTCTCTCTTACAATTTTTTTCCTTAAGAATATGATTTCTCTCTCATCACATTCAACCTAATGTGTATCATAGAAACAATGTAAAGACTAATAGACTGCCTTCTGTTGGGTTGGGGGGGGAAGCATGATTAGGAAAAAAATTGAAAAATTCAAAATAAATAAATAAAATTTAAAAAGTAGCAACCTCCCACAAGGCAATGGGGTCAAGTGACTTACCCGAGGTCACAGCTAGGTAATTATTAAGTGTATGAGGCTGGATTTGAACTCCTGACTCCAGGTCCAGTGCTCTATTTACTGTACCACCTAGCTGGCCCCTCTTTTTCTTCTCTTATTGTTAAAACTAACATTTCTAATATAACACTGAATAATAGTGGTGATATTGGGCATCTTTTGTTCAGCCCTGATCTTATTGGGATTGCTTCTAGTTTATCCATACTACATTTAATGTTTGTTGATGGCTTTCAATGTATACTGCTTATCATTTTAAGTGATATTCAATTTATTTCTTTGCTCTCTAGTGTTTTAGATAGGAAATGGGTGTTATATTTTGTCAAAAGTTTTTTCATCATGTATTCAGATAATCATATGGGATTTCTGTTGGGTTTATTATTGATATGGTCAATTATAGTTATATTGAATCAACCACGCATTCCTGGTATTAATCTTGCTTGATATAGCATATTAGCCAAGTGTTAACTTTCTGTAATCAAATTGCAAATATTTTACTTAAAATTAGTGCATCCATATTCATTAAGGTCTATAATTTTCTTTCTCTGTTTTGATTCTTCCTGGTTTAGTTATCAGCACCATATTGGTGTAAAAGGAAGAATTTGGCAGACTTCTTTTTTTACCTATTTTAAAAAATATTTTATAAAGAATTGAAACCAATTATTCCTTGAAAGTTTGGTAAAATTAACTTTTGAACCCATCTGCCCTACAGTTTTTTCCTTAGGAAGTTCATTTGATAGCTTGTTGAATTTCTTTTTTCTGAGATAAATATTTAAGTATTTAATTTTCTCTTCTTTTAACTTGAGCAGTTCGTATTTTTGAAAATATTCATCCATTTCACTTAGAATATCTAATTTTTTGACATACATTTGAGCAAAATGGTTACAAATTACTACTTTAATTTCCTCCTCACTGGTGGCAAATTTAATTTTTTTTATTTTGATGTGTTATTTTGTTTTCTTTTTTAAATCATATTAACCACAGGTTTATCTATTTTATTGTCTTTCATAAAAATAACTTGGTTTTATTAGTTCAATGGTTTTGTTGCTTTTGATTATATTAATTTCTCCTTTAATATTAAGAATCCCTAATTTAGTATTTAATTGGAGATTTTTAGTTTGTTAATTTTCTAACTTTTTAAATTAGATGCTCAATTCATTGTTCTCTTTCTTTATTTTATTTATAAAAACATTCAGACATAATATTTCCCCAATAGCTATTGTGGCTGTGGCTGTAATCTATACTGTGGTTGTAATCCATAAATTTTGGTATATTGTCTCATTATTGTCATTGTCTTGGATGACATGAATTCTTTCTATGATGTGTTGCTTGATCCATTCATTCTTTAACATCAGATTATATAGTTTCCGATTAGTTTTAAGTCTATCTCTTTATGACCATTTATGGCATGTTATTTTTATTGCATCATGATCTGTAAAGGATGCATTCAATATTTTTGCCTTTTCTGCATTTGATTATGAGGTTTTTATGCTCTAATATATGGTCAATTTTTGTGTAGGTGCCATGTACTGCAGAAACAAAATTACATTCCTTTTTATCCCCATTCAATTTTCTCCAGAGTACTAGCATATCTAAGTTTTCTAACATTCTGTTTATCTCCTTCACTTCCTTCTTTAGGGTTAGATTTATCTAATTCTGAGACTGGATGGTTAAGTTGCCCCATACAGTTTGGCTAGCTATGGCTTCCTGTAACTCATTTAGCATCTCTTCTAATAATTTGGATTCTATATAGCTTGATACATACACATTTTTATTGAAATTACTTCATTGTCTGTGGACTTTAGAAGGATATAATTTCCTTCCTTATCTCTTTTGCTGCTGCTGTTATTGTTGTAGTTGTAGTTGTTGTTGTTGTTGGTGGTGGTGTGTGTGTGTGTGTGTGTTTGTGTGTTTTGCTAGGCAGTGAGAGTAAGTGACTTGTCCAGGGTCACACAGTATCTGAGTTTGGATTTGAACTCAGGGCCTCCTGACTCCAGGGCTGGTGTTCTATCTACTGTACTACCTAGTTGCCCCCCCTTCCTTATCTCTTTTAGTGAGATCTATTTTTGTAGCTGCTTTGTCTGAGATAAGGATTGCTACCCCTGTTTTTTTTTTCACTTCAGTTGAAGCAAATTATATTCTACTCCAATCTTTTACCTTTACTCTGTGCATCTCTCTGCTTCAATGTATTTCATGTGAGCAATATAGGTCCTTGTTTTTAATCCATTTGCTATCTGCTTATATTTTATGGGAGAGTTCTTCCAATTCACATTCACAGTCATAATTTCTACTTCTTTATTGTCACCCATGCTATCTCCCCTCTGTTTGTATTTTTCCTTTTCTTTCACCTTATCCCTCCTCCCCAATATTTTGCTTCTGAACTCCCTTAAAGAGTTTCCCCTTCTATCCACCATTGTCCCTTTTCTTTCTCCTTTCTTTCCCTTCTATCAATCCCTCCTCCCCTCCCTTCACCTCTTTAACCTCCTTATACTTGAAAGATAAGGTAAATTTCTAACACTTGAGTGTGTATGTTAATCCCTCTTTGACTAAAATCTGATGAGAGTAAAATTTAAGAGGTTTTTACCTCATCCCTTCTTTCCATCCATTGTAATAGGTCCTTAACACCTCTTCATGTTATGACATATACCATGTTCAACCTCCACATTCTTCCCATCTTTTTACAATCCCCCAATTTTTATTGAAATATATATTTGAAAATCATTCCACTAAAGTCATGAGCATACCATGAGTATCCATACCTTCAGCCTAAGTATTTTTCCTCTAATAGAAACACAATCTCAGGAGTTAAGAGAATTTTCCTCCCAGGTGAAGATTTAATCACTTTAATTTTATTGGATAGCAGAATTTTTCTTTCCCTGTTTACCTTTTCCATGAATCTCTTGAGTCTGCTGTATGAAGGACAATTTTCTGGTGAACTCTGATCTTTTCATCAGAAAAGTTTTAAAATTAGCATTACATTAAATGTCTATCTTTTCCCCTGAAAGAGAAGGCTCAGTTTTGCTGGATAGTGTTAGATAATCCTGATTGTGGCTCCTGAGTATTTGAATTCCTTCTTTCTGGTCACTTGCAGGATTTTCTCCTTGATCTAATAATTCTGGAGTTTGACCACCATATTCCTTTGGTGTTTTAATTTTAGGATCCCCATTTGGATAGGATTGATGTTTTCTTTCAATGACTATTTTGCCTTATGTTTTCAGGATGTCATGGCTGTTCTCCTTAAATTATCCTGAAGAATGGTATCCAGAGTCTTGTAGGAAGGTTAGGAACACCTGGGACTGTTTGTGTGATTGTACTGGAAAATGTCAGGCTCTCTTACAATTCTGCTGGGAATTCCCTTGGGAACACGGGGGCTCAGAGTTTGGGCTGTCCAGACCAGTAAAATTGGTCAAATGTCCTGGGCAGCTGCTCTGGAACTTAATACAAAAGACTTCCACTCCCACCCTAGTGGTTCTCAAGTCTGTCTCTTACCTCACACTGTTACCTGTCCTCTGCTCTTTACCCTGGGCATAACCATTCCCCCCCCCCCTCCACACCTCACCCATGACAGATCTTGCTGGAAGATATTCACCTCTGTTCTTTTGTGGGTTCTGTAGATCCAAACTCTTTTAAAAGGCTTGATTCACGCTGGTTCTAAGGGAAAGCCAGGAAAACTTAAAACACTAGCTAGCTTCTCTCCTCCATCTTTGCCAGAAGTCTCTACAGTTACTTTAAATTGAATTTCTCTTGCCCTTGGACTTTGTTGTTCATATATACAGAAATGTTGACAATTTTATGGGTTTATTTGATATCTGCTACTTTTTTTGAAACCATTATTTGTTTCAAGTAGCTTTTTTAGTAGATATTTTAGGTCCTCCAAACACATCACAATGCCATCTGCAAAGAGTGAAAGCTTTGCTCCATCATTGCCAGTTCTAATTCCTTTAATTACTTTTTTTCTCTTGTTGATAAAGTTAACATTTTTAATGCTATATTGAATAGTAATTGTGATATTGAGTATCTTTTTACCCTTGAACTTATTGGAACTGGTCCCAGCAGTTCAAGGTTATAGATAGATGCTGCCTATTATTTTAAGGAAAACTATTTATTACTATACTCTTAAGTGTTTATTAGGGATGTTGGTGTATTTTGTCAAAGTTTGTTCAGCATCTATTGTGATAAATATTATTTCTATTGGTATTGTTATTGAAATGTTCAATTATGTTAAATGTTTTCCAAATATTGAACCATCCCTGACTACCAGGTAGCAATCCTACCTGATCATAGTATATTATCCCAGCAATAACTTGCTGCAATCTCGTTGTTAAAATCATCTTTAAGATGTTTCATCAGTGTTCATCAGGGAGTTTGGTCTATGTTTCTTTGTTTTGTTTCTTTCTGGTTTAAGTATCAGTAGCATACTGGAGTTATAAAAGGAATTTGGTAGAACTCTTTCTCCTATTTTTAACAATTCTTTGTTCAAAATTGGAATTAATTGATACTTAAAAGTTTAGTAGAATTCGCTTGCACATTCATCTGGATTTGGAGACTTTTTCTAAGGGGTTTATTGATGGGTTCTTAATTTTTTTTTACTGAAAGGGTGTTATTTAAGTATTTAATTTCCTTTTCTACCAATATTTTTGTAAATATTCATCTATTTATTTAAAATTATCAAATTTATTGGTATGTCATTGATAAAATTAGCTCTGAATTATTTTTTTCTAAATTTCCTTCTCATTTGTGGTAAATTCACATTTTTCATTTTTGATATGGTCAATTGGTATTCATCTGTATTCTTTTTAATCAGATTAACCAAATATTTATTGTTTTTTCATAAAACCAACACAGGTTTATTTACAATAGCACTGGTTTACTTTCTTTCAATTTTATTAATCTCTCCTTTAATTTCTTAGAATTTCTAATTTGATATTTAGTTGGGGATATTTAATTTGTTCTTTTTCTAGCTTTTTAAGTTACATGTCAAATTCATTGAACTCCTCTTTCTCTATTTTATTCACATAAGCATTTAGAGATTTAAAATTTACCCTAAAAATGAATTTGGCTGTATCACATAAATTTGTTACATAGGTCATTTTCTTACATGCAATGTTTAATTATTTCTATGATATGTTGTTCAACCCATTCCTTCTTTAAAATTAGGTTATTTACTTTCCAATTAATTTTTGATTTATCTTTCCATGGCTCTTATTATGTGTAATTTTTATTGTATTATTATCTGAAAAGCATGCATTTATTATTTCTGCCTTTAAGCATTTGATTGCAAGAGTTTTATGCCCTTGTATATGGCTAGTTTTGGTGTAGTTGTCATGTACTTCAGATAAAAGGGTGTATTTTTAAAAATTCCTTTTCAGTTTTCACCAGAGGTCTATCATATCTAAGTTTTCTAAGGTTTATTCACTTTCTTAATGTCTTTCTTATTTATTTTGTGGTAAGATTTATCCAATTCTGAGAGAATGAGGTTGAGATCCTCCTCTATCATTGTTTTATTGTCTATGTCTCCTTTTAAGTTTTTTAAGTTTCTCTTCTAGGAATTTGGATACTATGACATTTAATTTGTATATATTTAATAATGATAAAACTTAATTACCTACAGTGCCTTTTAAGATGTACTCTCTTTCCTTATCCCTTTTAGTGAGATCTATTTTTGCTTTTGCTTTGCTTGAGATCAGGATCACTACCCCTGCTATTTTTACTTCCATTGAAGGATAATATATTTTGCTCTTGCCTTTTACCTTTTCCCTGTCTATCATTTTACTTCAAATGTGTTTCATATAAAAAACATAATGTAGGATTCTGGTTTTTAATCCATTCTGCTATATTTTGTTTGTGTGAGAGTTAATCTCATTCACATTTACAGTTAAGATGACCAATTCTATAGTTCCCTCTATGCTCTTTCCCCCATTTATCCTTTACTTTTTCCTTTCATCTTATTCCTCCTACTAATGTTTTTACCCCTTTCCCCTTTAACTTTTTTAAATTAAATTTTAACTTCAAATTTACTTTCCCTTTTCAGTTCTTTCTTCCCCCTTCTTTCTCTTTTCCCCATAACTTCCCTGTATGGTACAATATATTTTTAACTCCAAATGGGAATATGTTATTCCCTCTCTTGTTCAAATCTATTGAGTGTGATTGAATGTTAACACCCTCTCTTCTTTCCCTCTATTAAATAGGTCTTTGTGCCTCTTTACCTGGATGTTAATTATCCACTAATGCTTAGTTTTCTGCTATTATAGTCCTTTTTATGTCTATATTGTTTTAACCCTGTCTTATACCTACAATCCCTTTGTCAAAATATATTACTTTTATCTGTCCTGATAGAAATACTACTCTCAAAGGTTGATTGATTTATTGAAAAGCAGCATTGTCTCATAGCAATTAAGTACCCTCTCCCCATTCTCACAATGTCTCAGAAGTCATAAATCAGGGGGAAGAACTAATAAGCCACCTTGAAGGCAGGAATTTCTAGAAACTCATTCTCCCCAAAATTCCAAAAGCCATCAAATTATGACTCTAACCAAAATTTAGAGGGATAGAACCCACAGAAAGACTGAGTGATGCAAGTTCCCAGTCCAAGATAACTTAGAAATTCCATGGGGACTGGGGGTTGGAAAAGCCTCTATGAGCCCAGGCAGAGCTGCAGCTGCAGCCTCAGCATGGCACAGCCGGGCACCTGGGTCCATGGTAGAGGGGGTAGTTTCCAGACCTCCTGACCCAAGGATAAGTAGGTACATCTTGAAGGGGTGGTGAGAGAACTCTGTTGTACCAAAGTGAGTGCAGAGCAAGCACCAGCCTCAGAGCAGCCCCTGCAACAGGAATTGGGGAAGCCAGCCTGCCCCCTGCCCAGAACACAACCCAAAGATGGTAAGGGGGTTGGGGGAGACTGCAAAAGTCTTTCTGAATTCCCCAGGGCAGGACTCTGCTGTATGCCTCAACTCAGGTTTCAGGTTGCAGTCCAGGACCCATAGCACCATAGCCAAGCAGGGATTCTCCTCACCGTTCCAGGGCAAAGGGGAGGGCCTGTGGTCATCCACATATCAAAGCACAGGCAAGAGAGCCTCTCATAAGGACTTGGAGGAATTAAAGTCCCTGTGGGTTGCCCCCTAAATGCCCAAAGCCTTGAAAGTACAGTAAATCAGTCACAGGCTGAAGAAATGAGCAAACAAAAGGAAAAAAAGAATCTGACCATAGAATATTACTTTGGTCTCAAGGAAGATTAAGAAGATGATAAAAATCACAACTTCTGTACCCAAAATCTCCAAGACAAATAAAAAATGGGCTCAGGGTATGGATGAGATCAAAAAAGACTTTGAAAACAATTAAGAGGAAAATTGGGAGGAGAAATGAGAATGATGCAGATAAATCATGAACACCAAATCATTTGATTTGGTGAAAGAAATACTAAAAACTACTGAAGTAAATAATATTTTAAAAACCAGTTTAGACCAAATGGAAAAAGCCACACAAAAAAAGGCAAATGAGGAGAAGAATGCCTTAAAAAGCAAAATTGGTCATATAGAAAAGGAAATTAAAAACCTCTCTGAAGAAAATAACTCCTTCAAATGCAGAATGTAATTAAAGGAAGTCGATGACTTTTAGAGAAATTAGGAAGAACTAAAACTATTTTTAAAAAACAAAATTATAAGAAAATGTGAAATATCTAATTGGAAAAACAACCAACCTCAGAAACAGATTCAGAAGAGATAATTTAAAAATTATTGGTCTACCTGAAAGTCATGACCTGGAAAAGAGGTTTTACTTCATTTTTCAATAAATAATACAGCAAAATTTCTCTGAGATCCAAGAAGCAGAGGTTAAAATAGAAATTGAGGGAATTCCCCAATGCCCTCCTGAAAGTGATCCCAAAAGGAAACCTTCAAGGAATATTATAGCCAAATTCCAGAACTTCCAAGTCAAAGAAAAAATACTAACAGCTGCCAGAAACAAACAATTAAACCTCTGTGGCTTTATAATCAGGATCCATTCTTAAAATGCAAATAAAGACGAATATAGAAAATTACCAAGGACATCAATTAAATTAAAATATAATTGATAAATATTTTTAAAAACAAGTTCATCAAACCTCCATTTTCTGGTTGTTAGACATTACAATCTTTTCCTCTCATTGTTCCTTAAATAGTTTCACTAAATTTCATCACAGACAACTTCTAACTATAGTCAATTCACAAGTATTTTTTAAGCATCTACTATGTGTCTTTAGGGAATTCACTTGAAAGAGAGAGATAGTAACAAAGGAATACATACATGTAACTATATACAAGATAATTAAAAATAATTTAAAGAGATGATCTTCCATTAAGAATAATTGTAAAGACTTCATAGAGAATGTAGAATTTTAGCTGGAATTTGAAGGAAACTAAAGAAATCAGTAGATTGAGAAGAAAAACATCATTATAGCCACGGGGAAAAACAGAGAAATTAAAAGGAGCATCTTATTTATGAAATAGCTTTGAGGCAACTCTCATTGCATCAAATAACATTAGTGATATTATGTATAAGCTAAGCATGATATAAAAGTACAGGAGAATAGATTTGAAAGAACTTTGAATTCCAAGCAAAGTATTTTGTATTTGATCTTGAAGGTGATGGGGAAGATGCTAGAGTTTATTGGATATGGGAGTGACATGTTCAGACCCACAGATTAGGAAAAGTACGTTGAGAGCAAAACAGAGGATGTATTAGGATAGATACCAATATGTGACAGACACACTAACCAATAGACTTATGAAACAATCCAGGCATGAAGTGATAAGGAACTATAGCAGGGCAGTGGCAATATAAAAGGAGAGTCAGAGTTTATTGGAGACATGTTTGAAAAGTGGAACCAATAGCCTTGTCAACAGATTAGATATGAAGATGATAGATAATAAGGAGTCAAGGATGACAGCTGGGTTGTGATCCTTGGGGTGTTGGAGCAAGGTGTTGTCCTTGAGAAAAATTAGGAAGTTTGGAGTACAGGATCAGTTTAGGGAGAGCAATAATGAGTACCATTTTAGTTAAATTTAATTGAAGATGCTTATTAGACATCCAGTTAAAGATGTCCGAAAAGCAGTTGGAGATATGATATTTGAGGTCAATAGAGAGGTAAAAGCTGAATAGGTAGATTTGAGATTCAGCAAAGATAAAATAATGAAATTTATGGGAGCTGATGAGATCACCATGTTATCTTATATGTAGAGAAGAAAAATAGGAAACATTCATGTACATACCTACAGCTAATGAGCATGACCTAGGTCTTCAAATAGGTAGAAAAAGAACCAGAACAGAGTGGTATCCCAAGAACCTTAAGGGAAGAATGAGAATAAATTACTCTGAGAAGGGGGAGAGATATTGCATGATATTGATTCTGTTCTGCCAGGTGTGCTAATGAAAATTTAGAGTGAATCTAGGTATGTTGATCCTATTTTCTTTTTGATTATATTTGAAGTTAGGTAAGAATATAGAAAAGTCGATAAAGTACTTAATCTTATCAATGGGATATAATAGTTTTGTGATCAAGCATACTTGGGGCTGCTAATTTCTTTTCTTTTCTTTTCTTTTAGGTTTTTGCAAGGCAAACAGGGTTAAGTGGCTTGCCCAAGGCCACACAGCTTCGTAATTATTAAGTATCTGAGACCGGATTTGAACCCAGGTACTCCTGACTCCAAGGCTGGTGCTTTGTCCACTATGCCACCTAGCCGCCCGGCTGCTAATTTCAAGAAAGAGAAAACACTGGATTTTATCATAGTCTTGGATTACTTTCCAATCTTTTCCTTTTAGGCCTATTGAAGCAGCTGAACAGTTTTGATATGCAAATGTCTCTCAGAACACTGCACCTATAAGTATCTTCTAACATTTTCTTCTTGTTTGATGAACCATCTAGTAAGAATGAAACTCATGTCAAAAATAACTTCCATCTTCAGTTTTGTGCTCTAATTTATCGTCTTCTAATTTATTGATTTGCTATAACTGAAGGGACTAAACTAGGGTGAAATTAAATGAGAGGAAAATAATCTGATATTCCATTTATCTCAATGGACTAATATCCTACATATCAATTCTACAGTTTATAATCATTTTAAGACATTTTCATGGCACAATTATATTTTACAGTCAGTTATGTTTTCCCTTAATATGATATTAACAAGGTAAAACTTTATTAATATTGATATAATGCTTGTATGTGTGTATAATTGTAAAAGAGGATGCCTCTGTGAGACACATTTAGTTACTGATTTTGCTATACCATATTATCTTTTCTAAGAGTCTAAGGCTGATTTTAGGGAAATCAAACTGATGAGAACTCATAATTTCATCTGAGATATAAGATGCCCCCTTCTCAAATTCTCTAATTTTGTACATGCCCTTTCAAGTAAATTATATATAGATTTATTTTGTATTAGACTACACTGTCTATTTTCCAGTACCATTCCTTGAAAAGTCAGTCTTATTTATATGGGATGATTCATGTATAAATTGATATTTATATAATAATATACTAGGCCCATAGTGAACATAGTAGTATACAAATTGATATTTATATAATGATATACTAGGCCCATAGTGAGCATAGTAGTATACTGGTGCCTAGAAATTTATTGAAAGCATACTATGAGAACTCATTCACATTATTTTCTTTTGTTCATTTTAAATCAATCTTTGTCTTATTGTGACCAGAGAAGGCAGACTGAACTTTGTATGTTTGTAAGGATATAGGTTGACTGGTGACCTAGAAACCCTGAGTGATAAATACCAAGTTTTTAAGCCATTTGTGGTATCTCCACAGCTCTTTTGAGTTTTCTTTTTCTGTTTGTTTTCCTATTTTCAATCAAACAACTTATCCTTATAAGGGAAAGGAAGTTAATATTTACCATGAAAAGATTAAGAAGGAAAGTTTTTGTGCTTTAAATATTTCAGTACTTTTAACCCCTACAAAATTAAAAAAAAAAAAACCCAACAACAACCTGGTTTATGGACGTGGTTTCAAAAAAAAGGAAATCCTTACCGGAAAAGGGAGACAGAAAATGCTCCACCTACCTTTGGACAAGAATTGATTAGTTGTATCACTAGACACTAGTTTGAGAATAGAGGGACATCTTAGTGGTAAAAGGAGTGGGAGAGTAACCAATCTCCCATGTAAGTAGGTCTGTGTTGTAATATAACCACTGCGACACAATTATTTAGTTTTTCAACTGAGGAGAAAAATGATTTAGATTTCCTAAATGCCTGTGGGAGACTGGGAATTCTGTAGGGATGTCTTTCCCTTTCAAGAGGGAAGATTGATTTTATTTTTTGCTTTTTTTAATATCTAGGAGAGAAAATATCTAGTTGAGAAAAACCTTTTCAAACACTCAGATAGTGGTCTTCTAACAGTGGAGATGAAAATATTATAGGAATTAGATGGATATAAGTCATTCATTCCCCAACTGATAAATGGTCAAAGGATATAAAAAGGTAATCTCAGATAAAGAAATTAAAGCTATTTATAGTTAAATGAAAAAATGCTCCAAATCATTATTGATTAGAGAAATTCAAATTAAAACAACTCTGAGATAGTACCTCATACCTATCAGATTGACCAATATGATTAAAAAGGAAAATAATCAATGTTAGAGGGTATGTGGGAAAACTGAGACACTAAAGCATTGTTCATAGAGTTGTGAACAGATCCAACCATTTTGGAGAGCAATTTGGAATTAAACCCAAAGGGCAATAAAACTGTGGAGCAGCAATACCAGTAATACTTTTATTAAGTATCTATATCAAAGAGATCATGTAAAAGGGTAAAACACCTAGATGTACAAAAATATTTATAGCAACTCTTTTCATAGTGGTACAGAATTGGAAACTGAGGGAATGCCTATCAATTAAGGAATGACTTAACAAATAATGGTATATGAATGTGATGGAGTGCTATTGTTCCATAAAAATCATTATCATCCATATACCAGCAGAGGACAAGTTTATAATTCTGGGTGATTTTAATTCTAGAGTAGACTCAGATTATCAGATTTGGCAAGAATCCTTGGGAGGAATGGAGTTGGAAACAGCAACAGCAATGGTCACTTACTACTAAAATTAAATATCCACATTCACCCAAAGCAATGGCCCCAAGAAAAAAATGAATACTAGAAGAATTGATGCCAATAGACTGTCTCTCTGAGTGGGAACAGTTTGTTGCTAACTTGTAGGGGAAAACTGAAACAACACACAGATGGTAACAGTGGCAAAGAAAATGAATGGTAGCTTTCAGATATCTGGTGGGTATCTGGGCCAGAATATTCACAAACACCAAGACTTGTTTGATGAAAATGATGGGAAAATGCAGAAACTGCTAAATGAAAAACAATAACTCCACAATAGGATAGCTCATCCATTTCTAAGAAAGTAGCATTTAATTCCATCAAAAGTAAAGCATGAATAAAACTTACAGAGGTGCAGGACACTTTACTCAGTAAGAAGGCAGGTGAAATTCAATTTTATTCAGACAATAACAAACTAAAATGCTTTTATGGTACCCTGAAGGATATTTATAGCCCAAAGACATATGGCACATCTCAACTACTCAGTGCTGATGGATCCACATTGATTAATCATAGGGACATGATCCTAGACATATGAATTGAACACTTCCATAGAGTTTTTTTTAGTTTTTTTGCAAGGAAAATGGGGTTAAGTGGCTTGCCCAAGGCCACACAGCTAGGTAATTATTAAGTGTCTGAGACCAGATTTGAACCCAGGTACTCTTGACTCCAAGGCTGGTGCTTTATCCACTACGCCACCTAGCCACCCCACTATGCCACCTAGCCGCCCCCACTATGCCACCTAGCTGCCCCTAGAGTTCTTAAAAGACCATCAGTCAATAGAGAAACCATTGACCATTTACCTCAAGATGAAAAAATTCAATCCTAGCTAAAGTTTCAACTGAAGAAGAGGTTTTGAATGCCATTAGGCTCCTTTCAAGTGGCAAAGCACCTGGTGCTGCTGATTCTATTGCAGCTAAGATCTACAAGGTGGGGGGTCCATTGCTCATCCAAAAATTGACTGAAATTTTCTAGTTTATATGGTATGAAGAGATTATCACCCAAAAATTCAAGGATGCATACATTGTCCATTTCTATAAAGGTAGAGGGAATAGATTATCCCGAGACAAGTACAGGAGCATTTCACTTATAGTCATTCTTGGTAAGATTTTTGCCAAAGTTCTCCTCAATAGATTCATCCTTAACCTGAAAGATGGTCACCACTCTGAGAGCTGGTGTGGCTTCAGAAAGGGTAGAGGAATAGTTGACATGGCGCTTGTTGCCTGACAACACCAGGAAAAATGCCAGGAAAAGAACAGATGTCTGTATACAATATTTATAGATCTGACCAAAGCCATAAGGACTTATGGGAAATTATGTCAAAGTTTGGTTGCCCAGAGAAAATCATCAGTACTGTACATCAATTTCATTACAACATACAGGCCTGAGTTCTTGATGATGGATGAATGTTCTTGAGATTTCCCAGTCACCAATGGAGTGAAACAAAGTTGTGTCCTTGCTCCCATATTTTTTTATTAAGGATTTTATTTGAGTTTTCAATTTTTCCCCCAATCTTACGTCCCTCCCCCCACCCCCCTCACGGAAAGCAATCTGTCAGTCTTTACTTTATTCCATGTTGTACATTGATTCAAATTAAGTGTGATGGGAAAGAAATCATATCTTTTTTTTTTTAGGTTTTTGCAAGACAAATGGGGTTAAGTGGCTTGCCCAAGGACACACAGCTAGGTAATTATTAAGTGTCTGAGACCAGATTTGAACCCAAGTACTCCTGACTCCAAGGCCGGTGCTTTATCCACTATGCCTCTTAGCCACCCCCGAGAAATCATATCTTTAAGGAAGAAACAAAAAGTATAAGAGATAACAAGATCAGACAATAAGATATCTATTTTTTTCTAAATTAAAGGGAATAGTCCTTGAATTTTGTTCAAACTCCATGGCTCTTTATCTGGATTCAGATGGTATTCTCCATTGCAGACAGCCCAAAATTGTCCCTGATTGTTGCACTGATGGAACGAACAAGTCCATCAAGGTTGATCATTACCCTCATATTGCTGTTAGTGTGTACAGTGTTTTTCTGATTCTGCTCATCTCACTCAGCATCAGTTGATGCAAATCCCTCCAGGCTTCTCTGAATTCCTGTCCCACCTGGTTTCTAATAGAACAATGGTGTTCCATGACATACATATACCACAGTTTGCTAAGCCATTCCCCAATTGAAGGACATTTAATTGATTTCCAATTCTTTGCACCCACAAAAAGTGCTTCTATGAATATTTTTGTACAAGTGATGTTTTTACACTTTTTTTCATCATCTCTTCAGTGTATAGACCTAGTAGTGGAACTGCTGGATCAAAGGGTATGCTCATTTTTGTTGCCCTTGGGGTATAGTTCTACATTTCTCTCCAGAAAGGTTGGGTGAATTCACAGCTCCACCAACAGTGTAATAGTGTCCCAGATTTCACACAAACATTCCAACAATGATCATTATCCTTTCTGGTCATATTGGCCAGTCTTAGATACATGGAGTGGTACCTCAGAGAAGCTTTAATTTGCATTCCTCTAATAATTAATGAATTAGAGCAATTTTTCATATGACTATGGATTGCTTTGATCTCATCTGTAAATTGCCTTTGCATATCCTTTGACCATTTTTCATTTGGGGAATGGCTTTTTTAAAAAAAATATGACTCAGGTCTCTGTATATTTTAGAAATGAGTCCTTTGTCAGAATCATTATTTGTAAAGATTGTTCCCCAAATTACTACATTTCTTTTGATCTTGGTTACAGTGGTTTTATTTGTGCAAAAGCTTTTTAATTTAACGTAATCGAAATAATCTAGTTTGTTTTTGGTGATGTTCTCCATTTTTCTCTTAGTCATAAACTGCTCCCCTTTCCACAGATCTGACAGGTAAAGTAGTCCTTGATCTTCTACTTTGCTTAAAGTGTTGTTTTTTTATGTCTAAATCCTGTATCCATTTGGATCTTATCTTGGTAAAGGGTGTGAGGTGTTGGTTTAATCTAAGTTTCTTCCATACTAACTTCCAATTTTTCCATCAGTTTTTATCAAAGAGAGAGTTTTTAACTCAATATCTGGACTCTTTAGGTTTATCAAAGAGCAGATTACTATAGTCGTGTCCTGCTATTGCACTTAGTCTATTCTACTTTTCCACCACTCTGTTTTTTAGTCAATTCCAAACAGGTTTGATGACTGATGCTTTATAATATAATTTTAGATCAGGTAGTGCTAAGACCCTTTCTTTTGCACTTTTTTCATTAAATTCCTGGAAATTCTTGACTTTTTATCTCTCCATATGAATTTAGTTTTGGTAGAATTGTCATTTTTATTATATTAGCTCTACCTATCCATAAGCAGTTGATATTTGTCTAGTTATTTAATTCTCATTTAATTTGTGTGAGAAGTATTTTATAATTGTTTTCAAAAAGTTTCTGAGGCTGTCTTGGCAAATAGACTCCCAGGTATTTTACATTGTCTGAGGTTACTTTGAATGGGATTTCTCTTTCAAGCTCTTCCTGCTGTATCTTGCTAGACATATATAGAAAAGTTGAGGATTTATGAGGATTTATTTTATATCCTGCAACTTTGCTAAAATTGCTCATTGTTTCCAGTAGGTTTTTGGATGATTTCTTGGGATTCTCTAGGTAGACAATCATTTCATCTGCAAAGAGTGAGAGTTTTGTCTCTTTCTTCTTAATTCTAATTCCTTCAATTTCTGTTTCTTCTCTAATTGCTGAAGCTAACATTTCTAATACAATATTGAATAGTAGTGATAATGGGCACTCTTGTTTCACCCCTGATCTTATTGGGAATGCCTCTAGCCTCTCCCTATTAAATATAATGCTTGCTGATGGTTTCAGATAGATACTGCTAATTATTTTAAGGAACAATTCATTTATTTCTACACTCTCTAGTGTTTTTTAATAGGAATGGATGCTGTATTTTGTCAAAACCTTTTTCTGCTTCTAGTGATATGATCATATAATTTCTGATGGGTTTGTTATTGATATAATTAAGTGTATACTAACAGTTTTCCTAATATTGAACCAACCCTGCATTCCTGGGATAAATCCTACTTGATCATAATGTATTATCCCAGTGGTAACTTTTTGTAATCATTTTGCTATGATTTTATTTAAGATTTTTGCATCTATATTCATAAGGGAGATAGGCCTATAATTTTCTTTCTCTGTTATTAGCACCATATTGGTTTCATAGAAAGAGTTAGGCAGAGTTCCATATTTCCTTATTTTTCCAAAGAGTTTTGGAACCAATTTTTCCTTAAATGTTTGGTAGAATTCACTTGTGAATCCATCAGGCCCTGGAGATTTTTTCTTAAGGAGTTCAATGATGGCTTGTAGATTTCTTTTTCTGAGATAGGGTTGTTTTGGTATTTAATCTCCTCTTCATTTAGCCTGGACAACTTCTATTTTTGTAAATATTCATCCATTTCACTTAGATTATCAAATTTATTGCCATAGAGTTGGGAAAAATAATTTCAAATTACTACTTTAATTTCCTCCTCATTGGTGATGAGTTCACCTTTTTCCTTTATGATACTAGCAATTTGGTTTTCTTCTTTCTTTTTTTAATCAAATTGACCAGAGGTTTATTAATTTTATTTTTTTTCATAATACCAAATTTTGGTTTTATTTATTAATTCAATAGCAGTTTTTCTTTCAATTTTATCAATTTCCCATTTAATTTTTAGAATTTCTAATTTAGTATTTAATTGGGAATTTTTAATTTGTTCTTTCTCTAATTTTTTAGTTGCATATTTAATTCATTGATTTCCTCTTTCTCCAATTTATTCATGTAAGCATTTAAAGATATAATATATCCTCTGACACCAGCTTTGAATGAATCCCATAGGTTTTGTTATGTTGTTTCATTATTGTCATTATCTAGGATAAAATGATTAAATCTTTCTATAATTTGTTTTTTGGTCAACTCATTCTTTAAAATGAGGTTATTCAGTTTCCAATTGGTTCTGGGTCTATATCTCCATGACCCAGTATTGCATATGACTTTTATTGCATTGTTGTTCTGAGAAAGATGTATTCACTATTTCTACTTTCTGCAGTTGATCTCTAGGTTTCTATGTCCTAGTAAATGGTCAATTATTCTATAAGTGCCATGTACTGCAGAGAAAAAGATATATTCCTTTCTATCCCCATTCAGTTTCCTCTATAAGTCTACCATATCTAGTTTTTCGAACAATCGATTTATTTCCTTAACTTCTTCCTTGTTTATGATTTGATTCATGTAGAACTGAGAATGGGATGTTGAAGTCTCCCAGTAGTAGAGTTTTGCTGTCTATGTCTTCCTGTAGTTCTTTCAGGTTCTCCTCTAAGAATTTGGATGCTATCTCATTGGGTGAATATATAATATATATATTATATATTCAGTATTGAAATAACTTTATTGTCTATGGTACATTTTAGGAGGATAAAGTTTCCTTCCTTACCTCTTTTAATGCTATTTTTCAGCTGCTTTATCTGAGATAAGGATTGCTACCCCTGCTTTTTCACTTCAGCTGAAGCAACATATATTTGCTCCAATCTTTTATCTTTACTCTATATGTATTGCTCTGCTTCAATTTAGTTTCTTGTAAGCAGCATATTGCAGGATTCTGATTTTTAATCCACTCTGCTATTTGCTTTCATTTTAAGGGGAGTTCATCCCATTCACAGTCTTAATGAAAGTATGATTACTCATTCCTTATTGCTCTACATGCTATCTTCCCTTTGTTTGAATTTTCCCCTTTTCCCCCACTTTATCCATATTCCCCAGTATTTTGTTTCTGAATACCACCATCTTCAGTGTGTTTGCCTTCCTATATCCACCGTCTCCCTTTTCTTTCCCCTTCCCCTTTTCCCCTTTTCCCTTCCCTTCCTTTTGTTAGTTTCCCCTTTTTCCCCTCCCCCTCCCTTTCTCCGTCCCCCCTCCCCTTTTCCCCTTTTAGTGCTTGAAAGGTTAAATGTTTTTTGAGTTAACTGAGTCTGTGTGTAAATTGACTTTAAGCCAAGTCTGATGCAAAGATGATTCAGTTTCTCATCTCCTCCATTCTTCCCCTCTATTACCATAGGTATTTTGTACTTCTTAGTGTAATGAGATTTACCCTATTCAATCCCCTCCCTCCTCCTGTCTCCTTCCTGTCCCCCTTTTAGTGTTTTGTAAAATCATTCTATATGAGTCATAGAAAATTCTAAGTATCCATCACTTCTAGATAAGTACATTCTATCTAATAGAGTTAAAATTCTTGAGAGTTATTAGAGTCTTTCTCCCAGGTGACATTATAGCCAATTTCATCCCACTGGATAACAGTCTCATGGATAGGTCATGAATGTCCATCAATTCTGGCTAGGTATATTCTCTCTCTTAGAGTTACAGTTCTCAAGAATTATGAGAATCTTTTCCCCCAAGCTCAGATATAGCCAGTTTCAACTTATTGGATAGCAGTTTTTATTTTCTTTACCCCCCTCTTTTTATTGACCTTTACATGTGTCTCTTGAACCTCCTGTTTGATGTCCAAATTTTCTATTTAGCTCTGGTCTTTCATTAGGAATTTTTTCAATTCTTCCATTTTCTTAAATGTCCATCTTTTCCCCTGAAAAAGAAGGCTCAGCTTTGTGGGATAGTGGATTCTTGGCTGCATTCCAAGCTCCCTTGCTCTTCAGGATATCTCATTCCAGGCCCTTCTATCCCTTAATGTTGATGTAGCCAGGTCCTGCGTAATCCTTACTGAGGCTTCTTGGTATTTAAATTGTTTCCTTCAGGCTGCTTGCATTATTTTCTCTTTTATCCTATAGTTCTGGAATTTGGCCACAACATTCCTTGGTGTTTTCATGTCAGGATCTATTTCTGTAGGATATCGATGTATTCTCTTTTTTTTGCAAGGCAGTAGGGTAAAGTGGCTTGCCCAAGGCCACACAGCTAGGTAATTATTAAGTATCTAGGGCTGGATTTGAACTCAGGTACTCCTGACTCCAGGGCCAGTGCTCTATCCATTGTGCTACGTAGCTGCTCCAGGATCGATGTATTCTTTCAATAACTACTTTTCCCTCTGGTTCCATGATATCAGGGCAATTTTCTGTCACTAGATTCTCTAATATAAAGTCCAGGCATTTTTTTCCCTCTTCAATGTTTTCAGGAAGTCCAATAATTCTCAGGTTGCCCCTTCTCCATCTAGTCTCCAGGTCAGTGGTTTGGCTGATGAGGTATTTTACATTTTCTTCTATTTTTTCTAATTTTTGATTTTGTTTAACAAACTCTTGCTGTCTCATGGAGTCATTAGTTTCTGCAGACTCCATTCTTTTTTTAGGGAGGAGTTTTCTCCATTTACCTTTTGCAAGTCCTTTCCACTTCGTCATTCATCAATTCTACTTTTGAAAGAGCTTTCCATTTGGCCAATTGAGGTTTTGAGAGAATTATTTTCTTTTTGCATTTGCCCAATTGAATTTCTGAGAGATTTATTCTCATTTTGTATTTGTCCAATTGAAGATCTGAAAGAATTATTCTCATTTTGTACTTGTCCAATTGTATTTTCCAGTGATTTGTTTTCTTCTTGCAAGGTGTTAATATTCTCTTGGGTTTCTTTTTCCAAATTTTCCAACTGATTTTTTAACTCCTTCCTTATTTCTTCAAGGAAGTCTTTCTGTGCTGGCAACCAGATCATATTCTCCTCAGAATTTCTAGGTCTCTGAATTAGCGTATTTTCCTTCCACGAATTTTTCTATGGATCTATCTTTCTGCTGATCTTAATTCATTTGGTAAGACCTTGAGTTGGGGAGGGGCTGGTTCACAGAGTTTGGTGTTGGGATCCCTAGAGACTTTACTCACTGAGTGCAACTTCTCTGACTGGCCAGTAGGAGGTGCTGACTACTTTCTCTGGAGTGTCTGTGACCTTGATTAAGGCCTACTCCCTTAGTCTGAAGGGAGAAAATGAAGCTGTTAAATCCTTTTGCCTTCAGTCAATGGGTGGGCTTTACCTTGGGGTGAGGTCATTACTCTCCCTATTGTCAGCTGAGCTGGTTCTTCTGCTCACACACCTGTGCCTGGGGCAGAAGTAGTCTGTAGCTGTGTTTATTCTGGGAAGAGGGCTCAGTCACAATGGAAGCATGGATTCAGAGTTCCTCCAGGCAAGAGGAACCCAGGGATGGTGGCTATAGCTCTCAGGCACTGGAACTCTCCCCCCAGCCCTGTTGGCAAGCTCTAGAGTGTCAGCACCAACACCAGTGCCTCTACTCCCTAGTAGACCCAAGCCTTCGCAGTCTAGCCCTACCTCTGGTCAAGCAGGTCTGGCATTCATGGGCCCTCAGGAACCAAGGTCTTCAATCCAGTCCCTAATCAGGCTGATCTTTGCCTGATCTGCCCTCTGCACCAAGATGCCCACAGCTGCTGAAGACAAATCCTGAGGTAGATGTTCTTTCTCCTGGATTTTCTTTCTTGGTTTTGTGGGTTAGATTTCTGTTAAGAGGTTTGTTTCATATCATAGATGGGGAAAGAACAGGAGACTTTAGAACTGTACCTGTCTTCTCTCTGCCATCTTGGCCAGAAGTCGCTTCCATACTTTTTAGCATGATATTTTCTGTCATGTTATCAAACTCTTCACTGAGAATAAACATGGCCTCAAGTTCATTTACCACATTGATGGTAAATTCTTCAATTTGAAAAGGCTATAAAGCCAAGACCAAAGTAGAGGGAGTGTTGGTGCATGATTTTCTGCTTGAAGATGATTGTGCATTTGATGCAGCCTCTGAAGCTGAGATGTAACAAAGTATGGATGAGTTCTCTCTTTCTTGTGCTAATTTTGGTCTAACAACACCAAGAAAACACAGCTCCATGAGCCAATCCCACAGCATCCATATGTGAAACCATAGTTAACAGTTTACAATTTTTGGAACTGTGGACAGGTTCAGTTATCTTGACTGTGTCCTTTCCAGGGAGATACAATGAGGTTGACACATGCATTGCCAGAACTAGCTCAGCATTTGGGAGACTGAAGGAAAGTATGGGAGAGAAGAGGTATTAGACTGACTACCAAAGTGAACGTCTACAGAGCTGTTGTGCTGACCTCATTGCTATATGCCTGTGAAACCTGGACAGTCTACCAGTGCCATGGCAGGAAACTGATAACTTCAGTTTAAAATTGTCTTTGGAAGATTCTAAAGATCACCTGGCAGGAAAATACCACATGCTGAGGTCCTTTCTCAAGCTAAACTGCCTAGCATTTCAACATTATTACAGAGAGTGCTACTAAGGTGGGCTGGATGCCAGATGTAAGCTTGCCAAAAAACTATTTTATGGAGAACTCACACAGGTTAAGTGCTCATAAGGGGGTCAGAAGAAATGATATTGTAACATCCTGAAGGGCTTTCTGACAAACTTTAGAATTTATTGCAAAACATGGAAGATACTGGCACAGCACTGCCCAGCGGAAGCATGCCCTTATCAGGGAGGGTGCTACACTTTATAATAAGGGTTGAATTGAAGCACCTCAAAGGAAACATGACAGATGTAAGTTCAGAGTGCCCATCCCAGGTATTCACATGAATTATATTTTTTTCCAACCTGTGGCAGAGCATTTCAAGTTTATATTGGTCTGATCATACACAGTTGGACACCCTGTAATTTGACTAAAACATAGTGATGTCACTTTGATCTTCTTTGATAACAATAACAAAGGACAAGAGCCAAACAACCAAGAAATCAAGAGGGATGAGCCTTTAGAATAACCTGAAAAGACTTTCATGAAATGATGCTGCGTGAAGTGAACAGAAACAAGGAGTATTTTATACAGTAATAGCAACATCACATGATGCTCAACTATGATTAACTTGTTCATTTCAACAGTAAAATAATCAGAGACAATTTCAAAAGACTCATGATAGAAAATACCATCCATATACAGAGAAGGAACTGTGGAGTGTAAATGCAGACCAAAGCTTATGATTTTCAATTTTAAAAAATTGTCTTAGTGATGGCTAGATGGTGCAGTGGATAGAGCACAGGCCTTGGAGTCAGGGGTACCTGAGTTCAAATCTGAACTCAGACACTTAATAATTACCTAGCTGTGTGGTCTTGGGAAAGCCACTTAACCCCATTTGCCTTGCAAAAAAATTATCTTGGGTATTATATATTTTTTGTTCCCTAATATTTTCTTTTACATTTTTATTTGATTCTTCTTTCACAACCTGATTAATATGGATCAGTGTTTATCATAGTTATACATTTATAGCCTATATTTGATTGCTTTCTTTCAGGGGGAAGTGGAGGTAGAAAAATAAAACTCAAAGTTTTGCTATAAGTGATTGTTGAAAACTACCATTACATATATTTGGGAAATAAATTAATAATATAGTAAAATAAAAAAAAAACCTTTCAATCAAAAAAAATAAGTGAGTGGGGTTACATTACAATTGAATAGACTCCACTAGCATTTAGAAGGGACAGAAAATGCTAGTTCTTCTTATTTACAGACCTAAGTTATTGGCATAGTTACCCTGGGAATGCACAAATATATGAGGGTATGATGTATATGTTCTGTGCTTCCTCTTCACCTGTAGATAGATCTCTAGAGGCCTTGTTCACTGGGGTTAGGAACTCCCTGGGATTACTCTGAACCCTATGATAGGGAGCAGAGTTTTTTCCTGAATTATCTCTGGTGAAGGTGTCAGTGACCCACTCCCTAACCTGGGGTTGGATCTGTGCTCTTTGGGTAGTCAGCCCCAAATCTGCCAGCCACATCCGAACCTTGAAGCAAAGTGTGAAAGCCTGGGTTTGTTTCTGTGTTTGTGCTAGAGAAAGTAAGACATTACTACAGGAGCAAAGGGGGACTCTGGCTGGAAACTCTAAGGCTTGGCTGGTTGCAAACACAGGGCTTGTTGTCAAGGTCTTCCAGACCAGTCAAGCCAGTGGGATGGGGGCAACTGTGCTGGAGTTCTCCCCATTTGCTCACCACATACAATGCAAAGTCTTCTGCTAGGTTTCTCAGGTCAGTCCCCTGCCTCACCCTACTGCTCCTGCACTGGGAAGGGCACACTTAAATTCCCTTGTGTGACAGACCTTGCCGGTAGAAGTTTCTTCCTCTGTTAAGAGGTTTGACTCATGTTGGTTCTGAGGTAAAGCCAACAGAGCTTAAAACAGTGTCAAGCTTCTCTCTGCCATCTTGGCAGAATGTTCTACTACACATGTAGAAATTTAGTTAGAACTGAGAAAACTATACCTTTTGGGCCCTTATCATCTAATTAGGAAGTCTCTACTCAAGGATCAAATATGAAGAAGACTTGTCTCAAGATTTGACTAGTTTAGATACTTTTTTTTATTATTTTTTTCCCCAAGGCAAAGGGGTTAAGTGATTTGTCCAAGGTCACACAGGTAATTATAAAGTACCTGAGGCTGGATTTGAATTCAAGTCCTCCTGACCCCGGGCCAGTGCTCTATCCATTTTGCCATCTAGCTGCTCCTGTCCAGTTACTTTTTGCCCTTTGGTTCTTTTAAAGTTTCAATGATGTATGGAAACTGTGAGCAAGCTTTTGAACTCTTTAGTTTAATAAATCTATTCCTCCTTATATGTTCTGAAGACTCAGTAAAATATATTGAATACAGAATATTGCTTATTAAATTGAAATGTTACTGAAATAAAGCCTCCCAACTAATTTTCTTCTATTGATCATTTATGTCTCTTAAAAAAGGAAGACTTGATCCTTGAAATAAGAGAAAGTAGAAACAAGTTAAAGGATAATTGAAAGATCTATAGTGAGTACAATGTATGTTGTTCATGATAACTTGAATAAAATGGGTTATTGAGGACATCCATAATTGGAAAAGGAAATGGACTAGTGAAGTATCCTACAATTTCTAATTTGAAGTAATAAAAATTTGCTTTCAATCTATTGGGTAGAGCCTTTATGGATGATTTGCAAAAAGAAATGGAACAGACCCTTTAAAGATCAAAAGAAATAGAAGTTTTGTGGAAGATCTTTTTACTCCTTTCAAAGAATTGAAGAAATTCAACATGTAGGTATTTATTTTAATCATTTATTTTTATAATTATATGAAAATATAGTTTTCAACATTTATTTTTGTGTAATTTTCTCCCTCCCTTCTTTCCCTTCCCCTGCCCTAAGAGAGCAAGTAATAGAATATAGATTATATATGTACATCATATTACACATTTCTATATTAGTCAAAAGAAGAATCAGAACTAAAGGGAAAAAACACAAGAAAGAAAAAAGCACAAAAGTGAAAATAGTATACTTTGAATTGCATCAGACTTGACAGTTCTTTCATGTGGATGATATATTTTAGAATTGTCTTTGATCATTGCATTGTTGTGAAGAGCAACGTTTATCATAGTTGATCATCACACAGTTTTGCTTCTACTGTGTATTATGTTCTCTTGGTCCTGCTCACTTTATTCAGCATTAGTTCATGTAAGTTAACACATATCTATTAAGCATTAACCATATGAAAGATATTTAGATCCTGAGTATATATTATCTACTAATGCCTACTATGTGTTCTGAAGGGTGCTAAATATGGGGACTACAAAGAGAGGCAAAAATACAGTCCCTTTCCTGAAAGGGTCCTTGATCTAATTGAGGAGAAAATAAGAAAGCAAATATGTGCAAATAAGCTATTTATAGGATAAATATGAAATGAATCATTGAATGAAAGCAATAGAATTGAGGTGTTGGGAAAGAAGTCCTGCAAAAAAAATGACTTTGCATGGAACTTAAAGGAAGTCAGTGTAGAATGAAATGAGCAAAATATGGAGAGCAATCTATAGATTAAATGAACACTACAAAGACAACTTCAACATCTTTAAAAAATATAATCAATGAGGGAACCAAGATGGCAGAGTCAAGGCAGAGACTTGTCTGAGTTCTCTTCCAAATAACTCCATATACCTCTAAATAATAACTCCAGTAAAATTTTAGAAAGGCAGAATACACCAAAAGACTGAATGGAACAATTTTTCAGTCCAAGACAACTTGGAATGTCAGGCAAAGTATCTGTTGCTAGGGCATGAGAGAGGATTACAGAGCCACAGAGAACCAATGAACTGATTCCAGGCATCCAGGAACAGATCATGTGTGGCTTGGGTCAGCAGTGGTTTCCAGACTTCTCAGTCCAGGGATTGCCAAGAACAACTTGGAAGGTCAGCAGAAATAATCTGTTATACCCTGGTGAGAGAGAAACCCTGTTCAGCACAGGCCTCAGAAGCGCTGTCAGTATGCCAGGCCTCAGGAGCTATGGCTGTTATTGGAGCTCTCAGTCTAGGGATGGTAAGGGGATCAGAAAGTGATTACAAGGGTCTCTTTGATATCTCTGAGTTAGGATTCTGTTGTTTTGCCCATACTCAGATCTGAATACAATTATGAGCCCCAGTCCCAGTAAGAGAAACAGAAACACAACAGAGTTTACAGCCCCAGTGGGTCAGGAACCCTTCTCATAGGACAGAAAAGAGTTTGTGGTCTCCCACAGACCAGAGCACAAGCCAGGAGAGTAGTCATAACTTCTGAAAAGCCCTTGGAAGAATTGAGAACTTGCAGGACTCTGGGAGTATCTCTAAAACAGGTACAAATTTTCAAAGGCTTGGAACATTGTGTCCTCTATGCTAGAAGCAGAGTCCCACCTTAATAAAGTGCTAAAATCAAGTCATAGACAGGGAATGAACAAGCAACAGAAGGGAAAAAAATCAGACCATAGACAATTACATTGGTGCTCTGAAAGGTCAAAATACAAACTCAGAAGAAGACAACAAAATTAATTCTTCTACATCCAAAGCCTCCAAGAAAAATATGAGTTGGTCTTAGGCTATGGAAGAGCTGAAAAGGCAATTTGAAAATCAAGTAAGGGAGGCAAAAGAAAAATTTGGAAGAGAAATGAGAAATATTGAGAGAACATCATGAAAACTCAGTCAGCAGCTTGGTGAAGTAGATACAAAAAATTACTGAAGAAAATGACATTTAAAATTCAGTTTGGGTCAAATGGAAAAAGTGCTCCAGAAAGTAAATGAGGAGATAAATGCCTTAAAAAGCAGAATTGGACAAGTGGAAAAAGAGATACAAAAGTTAACTGAAGAAAATAATTATTTAAAATATAGAACGGAGTAAAGGGAAACTGATGACTTTGTGAAAAGGCAAGAAACAATCAAATAAATAAAAAAATGAAAAATTAGAAGTAAATGTGGAATATCTCATTGGAAAAACAACTGACCTAGAAAATAGATCTAGAAGAGATAATTTAAAAAAAATTATTGGGCAACCTGTAACCATGACCAAAAAAGAGTATAGGAATCTTTTTCATGAAATTATTCAGGAAAACTGCCCTGCTATTCTAAAAGCAGAGAATAAAATAGCATTCACCAATGAACTCCTGAAAGAGATCCTAAACTGAAAACTGCCAGGAGTATTACAGTCAAACTTCAGAGATCCCAAGTCAAGGAGAAATATTATAAGCAGTCAGAAAGAAACAATTCAATTATCATGGAGCCAAAGTCAGGACAACACAAGATTTAGCAGCTTCCACATTAAGAGATCATAGGGCTTGGAATATGGTATTCTGGAAGGCAAAAGAGCCTAGATTAAATCATGAATTAACTACCCAGAAAAACTGAACATACTAGTTCAGGGGAGAAGATGGATATTCAATGAAATAGGGGCTTTCATAGTTTCCTAATGAAATGACCTGAGGTGAACAGAAAGTTTGAGTTTTCATATATAAGACTCAGGAGAGGCATAAAAAAGTAAAGAGGAAAGCAGATTAAGGAACCTAATGAGGTGGAACTGAATGTATTCCTGCATGTGAAGATGATACTGAAAAATCATATGAATTTTCTCATTTTATTAGTGCAGTTAGAAGGAGCTTATATAGACAAGGACACAGGTGGATATTGAATTAGAAGGGATAATAAAGTAAAAGGAGATAATGGGTGAGAGAGGAATGCAATGGAGAAAGGGAAAGAGGGAGATAGAATGGGTTAAGCTCTTTTTATAAAAGAGGCAAGAAAAAGTTTTTGCATTGGAATAGAAGGGGTGGGGAAGTCAAGGGAAATGAGTGAATTTTACCCTCATTGGAATTGGCTTGGAGAGGGAATAACAAATACACTTCATTGGGTATAGAAATCTATCTTACTCTTAAGGGAAGTAGGAGAGGAAAGGCATAAGAGAAAGGGGCTATGGGATAGAAGAATTAGGTGATAGAAGAGAGAGAAGATTGCGTTAGAAGGTAGTCAAACATAAAACACTTTTGAGGAGGGAATGGGGGAAAGAGAAAGAAAATAGAATAAATGGATGGGGCAAATAGCATGGAGGGAAATATAGTTAGCAGTAGCAACTGTGGGAAAATATTGAAAGAAGTTATTGTGATAAAGAGAAAGAACTGTCAAATTTTTAAAAATGGAGCCATTTCTTCAAATGATGAATGTTCAAGGGACATGAACAGTTTTCAGATAAAGATATCAGTGCTATCTATTTTATTCATTAAAATGTCATAACTCATTATCACTCATCACAGAAGAGATGCAGGTTAGAAACAATTCTGGAGTTTACCTTACACCTATTGGATTGGCTAGAAGGAGAGTTTGTGGAAAGGATGAGACCTTAAAGAACTGTTGGAGGAGTTGTGTAAGGATTCGGCAATTCTGTAGAGCAATTTGGAACTATGCCAGAGGGAGGACAAAATCATGCCTACCATTTGACCTAGAAATGCCACTAACAGAAGAAAAGAAAAACAGGATAGGTAATGACAAATATTACAAGGTTGCTTGTAGCTCTTTCTGGTAACAGGGAACTGGAAATTAAGGAAATGGCCAACAGTTGGGGAATAACTAAACAAACTGTGGTATGTGATTAAGATGAAATGTTATGAGAAACAATGAACAGGATGCTTTCAACAGATGCAATGGAAAATGTTCTATATGCAAAGTAACAGCAATGCTGTAGGATGCTAAGCTATGATGGACTTACCTTTGCTCTGAAATGCTATGACCCAAGAGAACTCTGAAGGACTTATGATGAAGACTATCCATCCCTAAGACAGAGCCGATGGTGGCAGAGGACAGATTTTTTAAACTTTTTTTCCTTAAGGTTTCTTTTTTTGGGAATGTTATGTTAATGTTTCTCATGACTACACATTTTTCCTATATTAAATAATTTGCATTCTCAAGGGTGAGCACTCAGAAATCAAGGTTTAACAGTGAATGTTGAAACTTGTTTTTGCATATAACTGTGGAAAATAAAATAATTAAAACAAAGGAAAAGAACTGTAAAATCATCATCAATGTAATGATTATTCATGCTTCTAGAGGACTGATGATAATTATTGCAATCCATAACAGAAAAATGATAGATTTAGGTTTTGGCTGCAGCTATTAAAGGTATTTGTTTTGCTTGACTATGCACATTTGTTATAAAAAATGTGGGGATTTTTTGTCTTTTTTTTCATTAATGTGGCAGGAGTTTCTTAATGAAAAATAGGAGATATGGGACATACTACTGATTTGAAATGTTGCTTTCACTTTTAGATGAGGTCACTGTGAAGTTAGTTTTACTTAATAATTTTACTTTATTATAAGAGATTCATGTAATGAGACTAATCTTTAAATATTAATAATGTAAAAACAAAAGAAATCAATGAAACTCGAAAAAATACAACTCCATGGGAACCATCAGAAAGGATTCTTAATGCCAAACAAAGGAATTCAAAACTGTTCCTAAGGGTATCATTGTTGTTAATTCAATTGATAATTGACATAATCAGATCTGTACTTTAAAAAAAATTAGTTGAACAGCTCTTTGGAGGATATAGTGGAATGGAGTGACCCAAGACAAGGGAAAAAATATAACCCTATTTCAATATTCCAGGCATGAGGTGATGAAGGCATGAACTAGAATGGTGGCTACATGAATAGAGAGAAAGGAGTGTTAAATCAGAGAGTTTATTGACACAGAACTGATAAGATTTGTCAATTGTTTTAATACGTGAGGGGCATGAAAGTAAAGATACAAGAATGGAACAGAACTTTTGGACATTAGAAGTTTATTCATGACACTGAAAGGATAGTCATGTACTCAATAGTTAGCAAGTAAGTTTGGAAAAAGTTCTGAAAGATGAGTTTTCTAGAACATATTAAATTTTAAATGTCAATACTATATTCAGTTGAAAATATCCAAAAGCAATATTTTGATCAGGTACTAGGCTTTAGTAGAGTTAGTTATATAGACCCCAGTCATGTATTTTAAGAAACCTCAGTAAGAGATGATAAGTTCCTGAAAAGAGAAAGCAAATGTTTAAAGAGATAGGGGAGCATATAATATAGGCTATGTAGACAAAAATTGATAGAACCTGGTAATAGTTTGGATATGTGAAGTGACAGAAAGGAATCAAGAACTACTCTAAGGTTGTGAACTGTATAATTAGAGTAATTGTGGTTCTCTTGACAGCAATAAGAAGTTTTTTGAGCATTTGGGGTAAAAGGTGTCTATTCTGAGTGAACTAATTTTAAAAGGAGAGTGATATAAAAAAATAAAAAAGGAGAATGATAATAATTAGAAGGAAGACCTCATGTAGGAAATAGTGAATAAGCTGGGATGGAAAAGATATTGAAGATCCAGCAGGGGAAATTCACCAGAATAAGGAGTATATACAAGGAGACTTGGGAGAAAAATGAAGGTCACAATGTAAAGAGATTTAAATGACAAATTGAGGATTTTATTTTTAATCCTGGAGGAAGTAGACCAGTATTGAAAATCATAGATCAGGTATTATTGGTAAAAAATTTCACAATTATGAAGAGGAATGACAAGGAGTAGGCAAATAGTGCATTTTTCTTCTAAACAGGTTTACAGCTTCACACCAGAGCAATAAACTCAGTTATATAGCTGTTAGGACAGAAGTTCAATTATACTTACCTCTATGGTTGATGGAATAGGAACTTTGCTATGCTTCTGCTGAAAAGTCAACTATAATGGAACTCACAAGACCCTGAGTTCTGGCTTACCTTCACTGGAACAGGTGCCCTTTTGATTTTTTTTTACTTAATGCTAATCTTTAAGGATCTATACTTTCCTTGGTTTGACCATCCTTCTTCTTCTGATTCATATTACTTTGTGACTTAACTGATAATTGTCAGTTTCTGTGGATGGAAAATTCCATCAGCCTGTAGTTATCTTGGCAATGAGTTTTTCTGAATTTAACAAGGGTAATCCTCATACAATAGCCACATATTCCATTAATATGACCATATTAGAAAATTCATTCTTGCTACAGCATCCATCTGTGAAAAGGAAAGAGAAGCATATTCAACTCCTGTAAAAAAATTCAGCAATGTAATAGCTATCCCAATTGGTTTTAGAGGGTGTCACAAGTTTAAAATACTAGTGTTCATTCAGAGCACTTTTCTTTTTATTTAAAGGATTTTCTGTCAAGAGGAGTATTAGGAAAACCTCAGACTTCAAAATGAATATGTTACAAGCACTGAAAAAATCATCTTAAAAATAAGGGAAAGATTCTTTAGGTTTTTTTTCCCCATTCAAAGAAAACAGAAAAGGTTACAGTTAGAGGAAGAAAAATGTTAGGCACAAAAAAAAGAGTGAAGAAGAGGATTATTTATTTGGATGAGGGAGCATCCTGCCATATCAATGATACAATCAATGAAAGAGATTTAAAAATGCATTTTGGAGAAACCTTACTCATTTTATCAAAAAAGAAAATAAGCTTAATGGAATCTCTTGACTAACTGCAGATTTGCCACACACACACACACACACACACACACACACACACACACACACACAGACACACACATTTCTGCAGGCATGTATTTTGTATATATACTTATATCAATCATTTTTTATATGCCTCTTATCTATCAATGAATCAATAAACATTTAGTAATTGCTTCTATTTTCTGGACACTGTGTTAAGTACTGAAGATACAAAAAAAACAAAAAAGCAATTCCTTTCTTCAGAGTTTACAGTCTAAACAAGGAAACAATATATAAACATTTATACACAAAGTGGGCTATCTACAGGGTAAATAAGAAGCAAAAATTTCTTTATTTTATCTAACAGAGGGAAGTCATTGCATTAAGAGGGGTTGGGAAAGAAATTGGATTTTAAATAGAACTTGGAGGAATCCATGTAAGTCAGTAGTTAAAACAGGGGAGGAAGAGGATTTCAGATATATGAGAGGAAGGAGCGAGAGAAAATGGCCAGAGCCTAAAGATGCCATGTCTTGTTCTTGGAAAAGAAAGGAAGTTAGTGTTACTAAATCAAAGAATACATGGTGGGGGGTATGTAAGATTTGAGAAGACTGGAAAGATGTGTAGAAGAGTAGTTGCTGAAGGGTTTTAAATGATCCTGGAGGAAATAGGAATCTATGAGAATTCATTGATTAGGAGTTGATATCAACAGACTCATGCCTTAGTAAAATCACTTTAGTAATTGAATGGAAGTTGTATTTGAATAGGAAGAGACTTAAGGCAGTCAGGTCTACCAGTATGCTACAGCAATAATTCAAATATGAAGTGATAATGGACTACAATTCTGGGAGATGATAGAGAAATCCAGATGAGTGCAACTTAGTGGAAATAGAATGCAACTTCTTCAGGGTATGGGTTATCTTATTTTTATCTTTACATCCCCCTAATCTAGCATAATTCCTTGTGAATAGTAAGTTTCTATGGAAACTATTTTAGATATATCCACCCTTTGCATCTGAATACCATTTCAAACAGACTAATATTTAATGGGAGTTCCAGGATTATAGCCCCAGTTTCCTCACTATTATTCCTAAATGCTTTTCATCACATCATAGACTTTGGATTATTACATGTTGTGCTTCTTCTGTCATTGCTCCTAGGATGATGGATCATTTACTTTTAGGCCCTTTCTTATATGATCATTTCTGCCTTCATACTTTTACTTAGGTTCTCCCCTCCAAGAGCTTTAAGTTAAAATTTTTTGGAAATATGAGAAAAATTTACATGGTACAAGTAATATGACGAATAACCTCCATTTTTTTTGGTTAAGAAGCAGGGAAGGAGAGGGGAGTACCTCAGGTCAACTCACCATCTGTTTTTATGTTTGAATTATTCTAGATAAATATATTAAATCCTCTTTTGCTAGATGAGCAAAATACCTCAAGTTCATTTCCTTTGAATTTGACATAGCTAATCTGTGCTTGGTTTCAAGCTTTTTCACTAATTCCATTAAAAATTTCACTTTTCTTTGCCCCATGTAAGGGGCTTCCTTAGTTGAAATCCTGTTCTCCATGAAGTCTTAACACTTTTAGCTGTCCTGATCTCCTTTTTGAACTTAGATGTCTCTCTTCTTTGAGTTCCCATTATATTTACCATTGCTATAGAATTTAGTGTTTCATTGGTTTGTGGCTTTTCTCAAGTCTTTCTCATCTTCCCAGTGAGAATAAAAGTCCATGAGTTTAGGGGATCCCTCTTAATTCTTTTATATCCTCATGGTCTATCACACAAAGCTGGACCCAGTAAATACATGATTATAAGCCGCACTTTCAATTATCATGCTTATTTTATTTAAATGTTAAGAAAATCAAATTTAACTGTGGATATAATATTAATATGTGCCTTTTTTTAGTTCTTTTTGATCAACTTGTCATTGTGGGAATAACTTTATAAGCCTACAACGTTTATAGAATATGATTTCAAAGAACCAAGCATTTCAAACTGCAAGTGACCTTTGATGTCATCAAGTTCACACAATTCATTTTACATATAAGGAAACAAAGACTAAAAGAGGTTTGCCAAGGATCATGCAATAAGTATCAGAGGAAGAATTTGAACCCAGCTCCTCCTACCTTCAAATCTTTTGATCAATCCACACCATTTCTCTTTTATTATTTTTCTTGTATTATATATTTCCCACTACATCATATAGTAAAGCAATATCTGCCATTATTTTTTTCCAAACAGCAAGAAAATGGAATATTCTGAGTAGGGGAATTAATGCCTTAGTGCTCTCTCTCTCTCTCTCTCTCTCTCTCTTAAAACGAACTTGCACATTTAATAGAATAAAAAAAAATGAAGCCACAATCAGATCAGAAATACTTTATTGATGTTGATGTTGGCAACCCGTGGTCTCACACACAGACAATGTGACTACAGGACCTGTCCATCCAAATGTTGTGAAAAATGACCCAGACTGTTGTATCATTTTTTGAAAAACTGCTAGCTAATCAGCCCCCATTAAAGTAGAGGGTAATTGAGTTCCTGGTGTTCTATAGACAACCATGGATTTTTCCCAAATATGCCTCTCAGTGGTATCATCAATAATGAAAATTTCGAAGGATGAAAGCTTCCAAATTAGCAGTATGTCACTGAAGATCTCCAGCCTCCTATTTTTATAGACTTCCCTTCAGAAGCTCATGCTACTTTCTGTAATCAGCACCAGAATGATTCACTTTTTCCCTGTTAAGCTTTTATCTCCATGAAGTGAAGGTGACAATGAAACACTCTTCTTTAAGATCCTCTTGGCAGCCATCCCACAATGCCTGCTGGCCTGTTTTGATCCCATTCCATATGTCCACAATTTAAGCAGCCCTATAAGTCTGGTTGAATTGTATCATGCAGACCTGCAGGGCACAATCTTGTGCTACCTGAATTTGGAAATAAGCTTTTCAGCCTATTTCAATTTTCACATTAAAGAATTGTCAGCCTGAAACTTGATGATTACAGGTTAGTAAGGACAAATTCAAAAAGGAAAAAAAAAAGCTAACAGAAAGTCAAAAGGGAAAATATTATTCTGCATACAAAACTGACTTTCTATTCTCTCCTTTAAAATAAATTCATAACTATCTATGACATAATTGGTGTTAGTATTGTCCTATAGTGAAATAGCACCATAGATTCATTCTAATGAAGCATAGTGGTGTGAAGCTTTCCAAATTCTTTCTTCAAGACTTGTCCTTTTATAAGAACATATAGACCTAGAATTAGAAGGGTTAATATACATAAGATTTTCAAATTAGAAAACTTCCAATATAACGAATATCTAAGTCAATACAATTATCAATTATTCATCTCTTGATTAAGGACTAAAAGCATTGATTTCATCCTTGGACGAATTCATTTCTGTTTCTGCACAATTAGTTCTCATCAAGAGGAAATAGCTGCTTTTTTTTGCTTAGTCTGTCAAGTGTGCTTATTTTGTATTGCATTAGACTTTTATTAGAATTACTGATTGTTAATACAGTAATTCTTCAGTGATGAAACAATTTGTCTTGTCAGCATATTTATAAATGAGGTAGTAAAGACTCATGACTGGTGTAAAGCATTGATTTTCTGTTCATTGAAAAACAATTTACTTGAAAGGAAGTCTACTTCTAATCACTAAGAGGTTAATAAAAATAAATTTGGGCATACAAACACAGAAAATGAAAGGTTGCCTAGATGAGCCTATAATCCAATAATGCTAGAACACTGTATAGTGCACATCCTCTTTATTCTTAGATTGCACAATAGCACAATAGAAAATGAATAGAATTGTTAAATTAATGACAATAAAATATTTTCTTCCATGAATCTCTTGTAGATTCAGGACTAGCCAAGTTCTCCAAAGACAATCTGACCATTCACTTCTTTTTGCAAACTCTGTTAACTTAGTTGACATCCTTCTTTGTTTATCTAATCATCTTAACTTCTCTAAGTCACAATTTAAAAAAATATATCATTTTTCCAATTACATGCTATGAAAGTTTGTTATAATTCATCACTTGCATATTCATAAGTTACATATTTTTCTACTACACTCCCTTCCCACCCTCTTCCCTTCAGTGGTGAACAGTCTGGTAAAAGTTGTACATCTACATTTGTGTTTAACACATTTACATATTAGTCATTTTGTATACGAGGAATTTGGACTAAGAGAAATGAAAGAAAACTATGGGATAGGAAAGAAAAAAAAACAAAAGAGAAGTTTTTAAAAAGTGAACCTAATATCCATTCATATTTTGTGCTTTTTTTTTTTTTTACTTTTGTTTTCCTCCGGATATGAATGGCATTGTCCATAGAAGGTCTCCCAGGGTTGTCCTATTTCTCTGAACTGCTGGAAAAGGCTGCATCCATCATAGTTGATAAACTCACAATATTGTTGTAAATATGTGCAATGATCTCTTGGTTCTGCTCACTTCCCTCAGAATCATTTTATGCAATTCTTTCCATACTTCTCTAAAGTTTGATCATTCATTGTTTCCTATAGAAAAATAGCAGTCCATAACATTCATATACCATAACTTTTTCAGCCATTCCTCAGTTGATAGACAAACCCTCAATTTCCAATTCTTTGTCATTACAAAAGAGCTGCTATAAATATTTTTGAACATGTAGAAATTTTCCAGATTTTCATGATTTTAGACTTAGTATTGATATTGCTGGTTAGAAGGGTGTCATCATTTTTATTGCTCTTTAGGCATAATTCCATATGGCTCTCCAGAATGCTTATATTAGTTAACAACACCACCAACAGTGCATTAATGTCCCAATTCTCCTAGAACCCCTCCAACATTGATTGATTTCTCTTTTGTCATCTTAGTCAATCTGATACATGTGAAATGTTACTTCCCACTTTTTTAATTTGCATTTCTCTAATCAATAATGATTTGGAGCAGTTTTTCATATGATTTATATATATATATGTATGCATATATGTTTTAATTTTTTCATTTGAAATTAACTTCATATCTTTTACTATTTTTCTATTGGAGAACCTTGATTCAATTGTCTATATATTTTAGAAATGAAACCTTTAATAGAACCCCTAGCTGTAAAAAGTGTATCCTAGTTTTCAATTTTCTTTCTAATCTTTGGAGTCTTGGTTTTTATTAGTACAAAAATCTTTTTAAATCAATATAGTCAAAATCATCTATTCTGCAATATATAATATACTCTATTTCTTGTTTGGTCATAATATTTTCCCTTTTCATAGATGCAAAAGAGTTTTTTTTTAGATTTTTCAAGGCAATGGGGTTAAGTGGCTTCCCCAAGGCCACATGGCTAGGTAATTATTAAGTGTCTGAGGCTGAATTTGAACTCAGGTACTCCTGACTCCAAGGTCAGTGCTTTATCCACTGCACCACCTAGCTACCCCTAACAGAGTATTTCTTGATATGTTCAAGTCTATGCACCATCCCATATGTCTAAATCCTATACTCATTTTGTCCTTATTTTAGCATAGGTTTGAGATGTAAGTCAATGCCTGGTTTTTGCCATATTATTTTCCATTTTCCCACCAGTTTTTGCAGAATAGCAAATTTTTATTTCAGAAACTAATGTCTTTGAAGCAATAAATATCTATAGTCATTTGCTGCTGTTTCTTTTGGATCTTTGCTTATCCACTGGTTCATTGTTTATTTCTTAACCAGTACCAGGCAATTTTGATGACTACCACTTTATAGTATAGTTTTAGATCTATTTTAGCTAGGCCATTTTTCCTTTGCAGTCTTTTTTCCCATTAATTCCCTTGATATTCTTGACCTTTACTTTCCCCAGATAAAATTTGTTACTATTTTTTCTAATTATTTAAAACAATTTTATTTGTACTTTGATTGGTATGGCACTAAATAAATAATTTAATTTTAGTAGAATTGCTATTTTTATCATATTAGCTCAGTCTAATTATGAGCAATTGTTGCTTTTCTAGTTGTTTAGATCTGACTTTATTTATGTGAAAAATAGCTTGCAATTGTGTTCATACAGTTTCTGGGTTTGTCTTGGGAAGTAGATTCCCAAGTATTTTATGTTGTCCACAGTTACTTTAAATAGTATTTCTCTTTCTATTTCTTGCCCTTGGACTTTGTTGTTCATGTATAGAAATGCACATGATTTTTATGGGTTTATTTTATTTCATACTACTTTGCTGAATTTAAATGTTTCAAGAGTTTTTTTCAGTTAATTTTCTAGGTTTCTCTAAGTGTATCATAATAGTATCTGAAAAGAGTGAAAACTTTGCTTCCTCATTTCCTGTTTAAATTCCTTTGATTTCTATTCCTTCTTATTACTAAAGCTAACATTTCTATATTATATTGATAGTAGTAATAATGAACATCCTTGTTTCACTCCTGATCTTACAGGAAATGATCCAAGTTTATCCCCTTTATATATAATTTTGTTGAAGATTTTAGATAGATAATTATTATTTTAAAGAAAACTCCATTTATTCCTCTACCATCTACTGTTTTTGATGGGACTTGATTTTGTGTTTTGTCAAAGACTTTTTCCACATCTATTAAGATAATTATATGATTTTTGTGGGGTTTGTTATTGCTACATTCAGTTATGATAATTGCTTTCCTAATATTGAACTATTGCAGCCTACCTGGTACAAATTACTTGTCATGATTATTATTCAAGTAATAACTTGTAATCTTTTTGCCAAAATCTTATTTTTGATTTTTGCATTGCTGTCCATTAGGAAAATTGGTCCATAATTTTCTCTTTTTACTATGTAAATATTGCATTTGTTTTTCCAACTCTATACAGTGGTAGTTTTTCCCAATTTTTTGTTTGTTTGTTTGTTTGTAAGACATTGGGGTTGTAAGACAACCAACCCAATTATAAGATGTCATAAGACAATGGGTTAAGTGACTTGCCCAGGTCACATAGCTAAGTAATTACTAAGTGTCCCAATCATTTTTTAACAAGATTTTGAGTTTTACAAGTTTTCTCCCTCTCTCCCTTCCTTCCCCCTCCCCTTGACAGAAAGAAATCTGATATAGTCTTTATATTTTAACCATGCTAGATATAGGTTGAAACTGAACATATTATGAGAGAAGAATCAGATTCCAAAGGAAGAAAGAAAACATCAGAGATAACATTTCATTTAAACTCCATAGTTCCTTCTCTTGCTACAGATGTTATTTTTTCCATCACAAGTCCCTTAAAATTGTCTTTGATTATTGTACAACTGAAATGAATAGATCTATCATGGTTGATCAGCACCCCATGTTGGTCTTAGTGTATATAAAGTGCTACTAGTTCTGCTCATTTTACTCAGCATCAATTAAGGAAAGTCTTTACAGGCTTTTCTGAAATCTCATCTCTCATGATTTCTTATAGGACAATAGTGTTCCATCACATGCATATACCATAGTTTGTTCAGCCATTCCTCAATTGATGAGCATCCCCTCACTTTTCAGTTCTTTGCCACTGCAAAAAAAATTGCTATGAATATTTTTGTAAAAGTGAAATTTTTACCATTTTTCATGATCTTCTCAGGATACAGATCCAGTAGTGGTATTGTTGGATCAAAGGGTATGACCATTTTTATTGCCTTTTGGACATAATTCCAAATTGCTTTCCTTAGGAGTTGGATCAGTTCACAACTCCACCAAGAATGTATTAGTGTCCTAGATTTCCTACATCCCCTTCAACATTGATCATTATCCTTCCTTGTCAAACTGAGAGCTATGAGGTGGTACCTCAGAGATGTTTTAACTTGCATTTCTCTATTCAATAAAGATTTAGACTAATTTTTCAAATGACTATAGATTTCTTGTTCTGAGAATTGCCTTTCCATATCCTTTGACCATTTATTGATTGGGGAATGACTTGTTTTTTTAATAAATTTGATCCAGTTCTCTGTATAGTTTAAAAATGAGTCCTTTGTCAGAAACACTAGTTTGTTTGTTTTTTTGTTTTTTGTGGTTTTTTTGGCAAGGCAATGGGGTTAAGTGGCCTGCCCAAGACCACACAACTAAGTAATTATTAAGTATCTGAGGCCAGATTTGAACTCAGGTACTCCTGACTCCAGGGCCAGTGCTCTATTCACTGCACCACCTAGCTGCCCCTCAGAAACACTAGTTTTAAAAATTATTTTCTAATTTAATACATTCATTTTAATCTTGGTTACAGTTGTTTTGCTTGTGTAAACCCTTTTTAATTTAATGTAATCAAAATTATCCAGTTTATTTTTGTAATGCTCTGTATCTCTTTTTGGTCAAATGTTACTGTCCTTTCCATAGATCTGACAGGTAAACTATTCCTTGTTCTCCAAACTGGCTTATAATATTGTCTTTTATGTCTAAATCCTGTACCCATTTTGACTTCATCTTGGTACAAGGTATGTGATGTTCTTCTAATCCTAGTTTCTGCCATATTGTCTTGCAATTTACCTAGTAGTTAATTCTTTCTATGATTTGTTGTTTGATCCACTTATTCTTTAAAATTAATTTATTTAGTTTTCAATTGGTTTTAAGTCTGTCTCTCCATGACTTTTTACTGCATGTGATGTTTATTGCATCATATTCTGAGAAGGATGAATTCAATATTTCTGCCTTTCAGTATTTGATTATGAGGATTTTATGCCCTATTACATAGTCAATTTGATGTAGGTGCCATGTATTACAGGGGAAAAAGTTATAATCCCTTCTATCCCCTTTCAGTATTCTCCAGTGTTCTATTATATCTAAGGTTTTTAGCATTTTCACTTCCTTAACTTTCTTCTTGTTTATTTTTATGGTTAGATTTATCTAATTATGAGAGAGAGAGAGAGGTTGATGTCCCCAACCAAAAGAGTTTTGCTATCTGTGTCTTCCTGTAACTCATTTTGCTTCTCCTCTAAGAATTTGATGCTATATCACTTGGTGCATATATCTTTAGTATTTTTAAAAATTGTATTTATTTAAGCTAAGAGGGTTAAGTGACTTGCCCAAGGTCACATAGATAGGCAATTATTAAGTGTCTGAGGCTGAATTTGAACTTAAGTCCTCCTGACTCCAGGGCTGGTGCTCTATCCACTGCACCAGCTATCTACCTCAGATTTAGTATTGAAATTAATTCATTGTCCATGGTACCAATTAGGAAGATATAGTTTCCTTCTTTATCTCTTTTAATGAAGTCTGTTTTTTTCAACTGTTTTGTATGAGATAAAGATTGCTACTCCTGCTTTTTTCACTTCAACTGAAGTATAATATATTCCGCTCCAGCTTTTTACTTTTAATCTGTGTGAATCTCTCTGTTTCAAATGTGTTTCTTGTAAGCATCATATTGCATGATTCTGGTTTTATTTCACTATGCTGTCTGCTTCCATTTTATGGGAGATTTCATCACATTCACATCCTGTATAAATTCTAACTCTTTATTGTCCTCCATGTTATCTCCCCTTTTATTTTTTCCCCTTATACCTTTTCCCTCTTCCCCAGTGTTTTGCTTCTGAGCATCACCTTCCTCAAAGTGTTTCTCCTTCTGTCCACCACCCTCCCTTTTCTTACCTCCTTCCCTTTTCCTCTTCTTCTTTTCCTTCCTTCTATAAATCTTCCTGCCCTTACTCCTTTTCCTTCTTAATACTTGAAAGGTAAGATAAATGTCTAAATTCAACTGAGTGTATGTATTAATTCCTCTTTGAGTCAAATTCCATCAAAGTAAAATTCAGGAAGTTTTCACCTCCTCCCTTCTTTCCCTCTATTGCAATAGATCCTTTGCATCTCTTCATGTGTTGTATTTTACTGCATTCAACCTTTCCCTTCCTCCTGTCTCTTTAAAATCCCCCCCCATTTTAGTGATATATTTTTAAAATAAAATCATTACATCAAATTCATGGACATATCATGAAAGTCCATACCTTCAGTTTAAGTATATTCTCTCTAATAGAATCACAATTCTGAGAGTTATCAGAATCTTCCTCCCAGGTAGGGATGAAAACAGTTTAATCTTATTGGATAACAGTTTTTTTTTCTTTACCTGTGTTTACCTATTCATGTATCTCTTGAGTCTCCTATTTGAAAGTCAAATTTTCTGTTTAGCTCTGGTCTTTTCATTAGAAAGGTTTGAAGTTTACCTATTTTTCAAACATCCATCTTTTTCCATGAAAGAAAAGGCTTAGTTTTTCTGGATAGTGGATTCTTTGTTGTAACCAAATCTCCCTTGCTCTCCAGAATATCATATTCCTTAATGTAGATGCAGCCAGGCCTTGTGTAATTTTTACTGTGCCTTTTTAGTATATGAATTACTCTTATCTAGTTGCTTGCAGGAGTTTTTCCTTGATCAGATAATTTTGCAATTTGACAACATAATTCCTTGGTGTTACATTTGGAGTCCTTTTCAGGAGGAAATCTATGGATTCTTTCAATGACTATTTTGTTCACTCCTTCCAGGATGTCAGGATAGTTCTTAATTTAGTCTAAAGAATGGAGTTCCTGGTTTTTTTCCCCCTTTCTTTCTATCATTTTACCTTTTGATCAGATAATCCTTTAATTCTTGAATTGTCTCTCCTGGATCTATCCTCCAGGTCAGTTTTTTTAAACTAATGAAGTATTTTAAATTTTCTTCTATTTTTCATAAATACTATTTCATTCTAGCATGTTATACCTCTAGCTAAGTGGTTTATAAAAGGCATGAAACTGACTGTGGTATATCTAGATTTATTCTGATCTTGTCCTGTAGAACACCTGCAATGAAATCCATTGAATAAGAGAGAAAGGAAATATATCTTTCCTTCTATTTTGCATATTTCTTAGAGCTGAATCACTGGATATCTTTCATTGAAAACCATTCTGAGCTGAACACTTTTATCTTTACTTTAGACTTTAGTTCATCTTTATTTTTTTAATTATAGCATTTTATTTTATTTATTTATTTGTTTGTTTGTTTTATTTTATTTTATTATTTATTTATTTATTTTGTTTTTGAAAGATTTTATTTATTTTGAGTTTTACAATTTTGACCCCATTCTTGCTTCCCTCCTCCCCCCACTATAATTTTATATTATTTCCATGGTATACAATGATCTCAGTTGAATGTGATGACAGAGAAATCATAATCTTAAGGAAGAAAAATAAAGTATAAGAGATAGCAAAATTACATAATAAAATAATGTTTTTTTTTTTCTAAATTGAAGACAATAGCCTTTGGTCTCTGTTTAAACTCCACAATTCTTTCTCTGGATACAGATGGTATTATTCATTGCAGATAGCCTGAAATTGTCCCTGGTTGTTGCACTGATGGAATGAGCAAGTCCATCAAGGTTAATCATCACCGCTATGTTGCTGTTAGGGTGTATAATGTTTTTCTGGTTCTGCTCATGTTGCTCAGCATCAGTTCATGAAAATCCTCCAAGGCTTTTTTGAAATCCCATCCCACCTGGTTTTGAATAGAACAATAGTGTTCCATGGCTTGCATTTACCATAGTTTGTAAAGCTATTCCCCAGTTGAAGGACATGCACTTAATTTCCAATTCTTTGCCACCCCAAACAGGGCTGCTAGGGATATTTTTGTACAAGAGATATTTTTACTCTTTTTCACAATCTTTTTGGGGTATAGACACAGTAGTGATATTATTGGATCCAAGGGTATGCACATTTTTGCTTCCCTTTGGGCATAATTCTAATTTGCTTTCCAGAAAATTGGATGAGATCACAGCTCCATCAATAATGTATTAGTGTCTCAGCTTTCCCACATGTCTTCTAGCATTGATCATTGTCCTTTCTGGTCATATTGACCAGTCTGAGAGGTGTGAGGTGGTACCTCAGAGATGCTTTAAATGGCATTTCTCTATAAGTAATGATTTGGAGCAATTATTCATATGGCCAAGGATCACTTTGATTTCATCAGCTATAAATTGACTTTGCATATCCTTTGACCATTTGTCAATTGGGGAATGGCTTGTTATTTTGAAAATTTGACTCAGTTGTCTCTACATTTTAGAAATGACCATAAATACTAGTTGTAAAAATTGTATCCCAATCTGGGTCACTACTAAATTTTTTTTATCTTGGTTACAGTGGTTTTGTCTATGCAAAAGCTTTTTAATTTAATGTAATCAAAATTAACTAGTTTGTTTTTTATAATGTTCTCCATCTCTTCCTTGGTCATAAACTGCTTATCTTCTATATATTTGACAGGCAAACCTTTTGATCTCCTAGTTTGCTTATAATATTGTTTTTTATGTCTAAATCCTATATTCATTTTGATCTTATCTTGGTATAATGTGTGAGGTGTTGTTCTAATCTAACTTTCTTCCATATTAACTTCCAATTTTCCCAACAGTTTTTATTGAAGAGAGAGTTTTTATCCCAATAGCTGGGCTCTTTGGGTTTATCAAACAGCAGATTACTATAATCATTTCCTACTATTTCACCTAGTCTATTTCACTGGTTTACAATTCTAATTCTTAGCCAATACCAGACAGTTTTGAGGACTGATGATTTATAATATAATTCTAGATCTGGTAAGGCTAAGCCACCTTCTTTTGCTCCTTTTTTTCATTGGATCCCTGGAAATTCTTGACTTTTTATTTCTCCATATGGATTTACTTACAACTTTTTCTAGCTAATTAAAGCAATATTTTGGAATTTTGAGTGGTAGGGCACTAAATAAGTAGTTTAGTTTTGGTGGAATTGTCATTTTTATTATATTAGCTTGACTTAACATGAACAACGAATGTTTGCCCAGTAATTTAAATCTGATATAATTTGTGTGAAAAGTGTTTTTAATTGTTTTCAAAAAGTGTTTGAGTCTGCCTTGGCAGGTAGACTCCTAGGTATTTTAGCATGTCTGAGGTTACTTTGAATGGGATTTTTCTTTCTAACTATTTCTGCTGTATCTTGCTAGTCATATATACATGAATGTTGAGGATTTATGAGGGTTTATTTTATGGGCTGCAACTTTACTAAAGTGGCTAATTATTTCTAGTAGTTTTTTTAGATGATTTTTGAGGATTCCCTAAGTATACTACCATGTCAGCTGCAAAGAGTGAGAGTTTTGTCTCTTCCTTCCCAATTCTAATTCTTTCAATTTCTTTTTCTACTCTTATTGCTGAAGCTAACACTTCTAATACAATATTGAGGAGCAGTGTTGATATTGGGCATCCTTGTTTCAACCCTGATCTTATTGGGAATACCTCTAGCCTATCCCCTTTGCAATTAATGTTTGTTGATGGGATCAGATAGACAATGCTTATTATTCTGATGAACAATCCATTTATTCCTATACCCTCTAGTAATTTTAGTAGGAATAGGTATTATATTTTGCCAAAAGTTTTTCCAGCATCTATTGATATGATCATATGATTTCTGATAGGTTTGTTATTATATAATTTATTATACTAACAGTTTTCCTAATATTGAACCAACCCCGGATTCAAATCCTATTTGGACATAATGTATTGTTCTGGTGAAAACTTGTAATCATTTTGCTAAGATTTTATTTAAGATTTTTGCATTTGTATTCATCAGGAAGATAGATATATAATTTTCTTTCTCTGTTTTAATGCTTCCTGGTTTAGGTATCAGCACCATATTGGTTTCATAGAAAGTGTTAGGCAGAGTTCCATCTTCCCTTATTTTTCCAAAGAGTTTATATAAATTCAGAACCAATGTTCTTTAAATATTTTATAGAATTCACTTGTGAATCCATTTGGCCCTGGAGTTTTTTTCTTAGGGAGATCAATAATGGCTTGTTGAATTTCTTCTTCTGAGATAGGGTTATTTAGGTTATTTAGGCTTGTATTTTTATAAATATTTGTCCATTTCACTTAGATTGTCAAATTTATTGGGATAGAGTTGATCTAAATAATTCTAAATTATTACTTTAATTTCCTCCTCATTGGTGGTGAGTTCACCTTTTTTCATTTATGATACTAGCAATTTGATTTGCTTTTTTAAAGTCAAATTGACCAGAGGTTTATCAATTTTATTGTTTTTCTCATAAAACTAGCTCTTGGTATTAGTTCAATAGTTTTTTTACTTTTGATTTTATTAGTACCTCCTTTAATTTTTAGAATTTCTAATTTGGGAATTCCAGCCGAGATGACGGAAAGAAGACAGGCACAGTTCTAAAGATTCCTGATTTTTCCCCATTGAATATATGAAACAAACCTCTTAACAGAAATCTGATCCACAAAACCCAGAAATAAAAGCCAGAGAAAGAGCATTTACATCAGGATTTTTCTACCTCAGCACCACAGAGGAAGAATCAGCCACAGATCAGCCTGATTAATGGTGGGGCTGAAGCCCCAGGAGCCTGAGGGCCTAAGAGCCAGACCTGCTTGATCAGTGTCAGGGCTAGACCACTGCCAGGGCTGTGGAAAAAGTTCTGGTGCAGGAGAGCTGTGAAGATTATTCCTGGGCTCCTCTGGTCTGAGGAGCTCTGAGTCCACACCTCCAATACAGTTGAGATGGCTTCACAGAAGAAACACAATTACAGACCTTCTACTTAAGCACAAGTGTGTGAGCAGAAGAACTAGCCCAGCTGACAATAGGGAGGGGAATGACCACATTCCAGGGTAAAGCCAACCGATGACTGAAGAAAAAAGAATTTAACAGCTTCAATTGCTCCCTTCAGACCAAGGGAGAAGGCCTCAATCAAGGTTACAGACATACCAGAGAAAGCAACCAGCACCTCCTACTGGCCAGTTGGAGAAATTATACTCAGTGAACAAATCCTCTAGAACCTTCGACTGGCCAGGTGGAGATATTGTACTCATTGAGTAAAGCCTCTAGCAATCTCACCACCAAACCTCTGTGAACCAGACCCTCCCCAACTCAAAGTCTTAGCAAAATGAAGAAAGGTCAGTGGAAAGGTAGATCCATAGAAAAATTCTTGGAAGGAAAAGACCCTAACTCAGGGGGACCCAGAACCTCTCAGGAGAATATGATCTGGTCTCCAGCACAGAAAGACTTCTTTGAAGAACTAAGGAAGGAGTTTAAAAATCAATTGCAAAATTTGGGAGAGTCAATTAACACCTTGCAACAAGAAAACAAATCATTGGAAAATACAATTGGACAAATACAAAATGAAAATAATTCTTTTAGATTCACACTTGGGCAAATGCAAAAAGAAAATAATTCTCTCTAAACCTCAATTGGTCAACTGGAAAGCTCTTTCAAAAATAGAAATAACCAGTTGGAAAATTATCTGCAAAAGATAAATGAAGAAAACTCCTCTCTAAAAAAATGAACGGAGTCTGCGGAAACTAATGACTTCATGAAACAGCAACAGCCTCTTAAACAAAATCAAAAATCAGAAAAAATAGAAGAAAATGTAAAATGCCTCATAAGCAAAACCACTGACCTTGAGAATAGATTGAGGAGGGTCAACCTGAGAATTATTGGACTTCCTGAAAACATTGAAGAGAAAAAAAGCCTGCACTTAATAGTACAGGATCTAACAATGGAAAATTGCCCTGATATCATGGAACCAGAGGGCAAAGTAGTTATTGAAAGAATACATCCATACCCTCCAGAAAGAGATCCTAAAATGAAAACACCCAGGAATGCTGTGTCCAAATTCCAGAACTATCAGATAAAAGACAAAATCTTGCATGCAGACAGAAAGAAACAATTTAAATACCAAGGAGGAACAGTAAGGATTATGCAGGACCTGGCTGCATCAACATTAAGAGATTAAATGGCCTAGAATGAGATATTCTGAAGAGGAAGGGAGCTTGGAATGCCTCCAAGAATCCACTATCCCTCAAAGCTGAGCCTTTTTTCAGGGGAAAAGATGTACATTTAACTAAATGGAAGAATTCCAAAAATTCCTTATGGAAAAACCAGAGCTAAATAGAAAATTTGGACATCAAAATGGAGGTTCAAGAAACACATTAAAGGGTAAAAAAAAGAAAAAAGGAGGTCAAGGGAAAAACTGCTATTCAATAAGTTGAAACTCACTATATCCCAGCAAGGGAAAACAATTCTCATAATTCTTGAGAATTGTAACTTTAACTGAGAGAATATACCTGGACAGGAGTGATAGGCATACATGACATCCATGAGACTGCTATCCAATGGGATGAAACTGTCTATTACCCTACTTGGGAGAAAGACTCTAATAATTTTCAAGAATTGTAACTCTATTAGATAGGAAGTATTTAGCTAGAAGTGATGGAAACTCAGAATTTTCTATGACTTGGATAGAATGATTTAAAAACACCTCCTTCTTAAAAAGGGGGACAGGAAGAAGATGGGAGGAGGGAGGGGATTGAATGGGGTAAAACTCATTACATTAAGAGGTACAAAAGACCTATGGTAATAGAAGGGAGGAAGGTAGGAGATGAGAAAAACTTGAATCTTCTTCTCATCAGACTTGGCTTAAAGTTAACTTACACACATATTCAATTAACTTAAAAACATGTAACATTTAAAGTATTAAAAGAGGAAAAGGGGAGGGGGTATGTAGAAAGGGAGGGGGAGATAAAAGAGGAACTAACAGAAAGAAGGGAAGGGAAAAGGGAAAAAGCAGAAAGGGAAAGAAAGGGGAGGGGAGCCATAGGAGGGCAAACACAATGAAGGGGGTGGTATTCAGAAAGAAAATACTGGGGAACACAGTTAAAAGAGGGAAGACAGAATGGAGGGCAATAAAGAGTTAATAATTATAACTTTGAATGTGAATGGGATGAACTCTCCCTTAAAATGAAAGTGAACAGAAGAGTGGTTTAAAAAACCAGAATCCTATAATATACTACTTACAAGAGACTCATTTGAAGCAGAGGGACACATATAGAGTAAAGGCAAATGGTTGGAGCAAAATATAGTTTGCTTCAGCTGAAGTGAAAAAAGCAGGGGTAGCAATCCTTACCTCAAATAAAGCAGCTGCAAAAAGAGATAGCATTAAAAGAGATAAGGAAGGAAACTTTATCCTCCTAAAAGGTATCATAGACAATAAAATTATTTCAATACTCAGTATATATGCACCCAGTGAGATAGCATCCAATTTCTTAGAGGAGTTGCTGAAAGAATTACAGGGAGACATAGACAGCAAAACTTTACTAGTGGGAGACCTCAACCTCCCACTCAGATCGAGATAAATTGAATCATACAATAAACAAGAAAGAACTTAAGGAGGTAAATAGAGTGTTAGAAAAACTAGATATGATAGATGTCTGGAAGAAATTGAATGAGGATAGACAGGAATATAAATTTTTGTCTGCAGTACATGGCATTTATACAAAAATTGACCATGTGCTAGGGCATAAAAACCTAATGATCAACTGAAGAAAGGCAGAAATAGTGAATATATCTTTCTCAGGTCCCAATGCAATAAAAGTCATATGAAGTATTGGGTCATAGAGATATAGACCCAGAACTAATTGGAAACTAAATAACCTCACTTTAAAGAATGAGTGGATCAAACAACAAATTATAGAAAGAATTAATTATTTTATCCTACATAATGACAATAATGAAACAACATCCCAAAACCTTTAGGATACACTCAAAGTGGCTGTTAGGGGCTATATTATATGTCTTTAAATGCTTACATGAATAAATTAGAGAAAGTGGAAATCAATGAACTAAATATGCAACTAAAAAAATTAGAGAAAGAACAGATTAAAAATCCCCAATTAAATACCAAATTAGAAATTCTAAATATTAAAGGAGAAATTAATAAAATTGAAAGCAAAAAGCTATTGATTTAATAAATAAAACTAAAAGTTGGTTTTATGAAAAAACCAATAAAATTGATAAACATCTGGTCAATTTGATTAAAAAAGAAAGAAGAAAACCAAATTGTTAGTATCATAAATGAAAAATGTGAACTCACCATAAATAAGTAGGAATTTAAAGTAATAATTTAGAATTATTTTGTTCAATTTTATGCCAATAAATCTGAAAATCTAAGTGAAAGGAATGAATATTTACAAAAATATAAGTGGCCCAGATTAAATGAATAAGAGATTAAATACCTAAACAACCCTATCTCAGAAAAAGAAATCTACAAGCCATCATTGAACTCCTTAAGAAAAAAATCTCCAGGGCCTGATGGATTCACAAGTAAATTCTACCAAACATTTAAGGAACAATTGGTTCTGATTCTATTTTAACTCTTTGGAAAAGTAAGAGAAGGTGGAACTCTGCCTAACTCTTTCTCTGAAATCATTATGGTCCTAATACCTAAACTAGGAAGTGTTAAAACAGAGAAGGAAAATTATAAACCTATCTCCCTGATGAATATAGACACAAAAATCTCAAATAAAATCTTATCAAAGCAATTACAACAAATTATCACTAAGATAATACATTTTGACCAAGTAGAATTCATCCCAGGAATGTAGGGTTTGTTCAATATTAGGAAAACTGTTAGTATAATCAAATATCAACAACAAACTTATCAGAAATTATATGATCACATCAATAGATGCTGATAAAACTTTTGACAAAATACTCCAATTTCTACTAAAAACACTAGAGAGTGTAGGAATAAATGGACTGTTTCTTAGAATAATAAGCAGTATCTATGTGAATCCAACAGCAAGCATTATATTCAATGGGGAGAAGCTAGAGGCTTTACCTGTCAGATCTATGGAAAGGGAAGCAGTTTATGACTAAGGAAAAGATGGAGAACATCACTAAAACAAACTGGTTGATTTTGATTACATTAAATTAAAAAGCTTTTGCATAGACAATTCCCAATAAGATCAGGGGTGAAACAAGGATGCCCATTATCACCACCACTGTTCAACATTGTATTAGAAGTGTTAGGTTCAGCAATAAGAGAAGAAAAAGAAATTGAAGGAATTAAAATTGGGAAGGAAAAAACAAAATGCTCACTCTTTGCAGATGGCATGATGGTATATCTAGAGAATCCCCAAAAAATCATCCAAAAAACTGCTGGAAACAATGAGCAATTTTAGCAAAGTTGCAGGATATAAAATAAACCCTCATAAAACCTCAACTTTTCTACATATGATTAGAAAGATACAGCAGGAAGAGTTGGAAAGAGAAATCCCATTCAAAGTAACCTCAGACAATATAATATCCCTGGGAGTCTATTTGCCAAGGAAGACTCAGAAACTTTTTGAAAACAATTATAAAACACTTCTCACACAAATTAAATCAGATTTAAATAACTGAACAAACTTCAACTGCTCATTGATAGGTAGAGCTAATATAATAAAAATGACAATTCTACCAAAACTAGACTATGTATTTAGTGCCCTACCAATCAAAATTCCCCAAAATTACTTTAATGAGTTAGAAAAAATTGTAGGTAAATTCATATGGAGAAACAAAAAGTCAAGAATTTCCAGGGATTTAAAGAAAAAAAAGTGCAAAAGATAGGGGCTTAGCCCTTCCTGATCTAAAATTATATTATGAAGCATCAGTTATCAAAACTGTCTGATATTGGCTAAGAAATAGAGTGCTGGACCAGTGGAATAGACTAGGTGAAATAGCAGGAAACAATTATAGTAATTTGCTGTTTGATAAACCCAAAGAGTCCAGCTATTGGGATAAAGGCTCTCTCTTTGATAAAAACTGCTGGGAAAATTGGAAATTAGTATGGCAGAAACTTAGATTAGACCAACACCTCACACCCTTTACCAATATAAGTTCCAAATGGATACAGGATTTATACATAAAAAACAATATTATAAGCAAATTAGAAGATCAAGGACTAGTTTACCCATCATATCTATTGAAAGGGAATCAGTTTATGACTAAGGAAAGATGGAGAACATCACTAAAAATAAACTGGTTGATTTTGATTACATTAAATTAAAAAGCTTTTACATAGACAAAACCACTGTAACCAAAATCAAAAGAAATGTAGTAAATTGGGAAACAATCTTTACAACTGATGTTTCTGACAAAGGCCTCAATTCTAAAATATACAGAACTGAGTCGTATTTTTTTTAAAAGCCATTTCTCAATTGACAAATGGTCAAAGGATATGCAAAGGCAATTTACAGATGAGGAGATTAAAAGAATCCATTGTCATATGAAAAATTGCTCTAAATCATTACTTATTAGAGAAATGCAAATTAAAATTTCTCTGAAGTACCATCTGACACCTCTCAGACTGGCCAATATGACCAGAAAGGATAATGATCATTGTTGGAAGGGTTGTGGGAAATCTGGGACACTATTACATTGTTGGTGGATCTGTGAACTCATCTAACATTTCTGGAGAGATTTGGATCTATACTCTAAAGGAAACAAAAATATGCATACCCTTTGATCTAGCAATACCACCACTGAGTCTATACCCTGAGGAGATGACAAAAAAGGGTAAAAACATCACTTGTACAAAAATATTCATAGCAGCCCTGTTTGTGGTGGTAAAGAATTGGAAACTAAGTAAATATCCTTCAGTTGAGGAATGGCTTAGCAAACTGTGGTATATACATGTCATGGAACACTATTGTTCTATTAGAAACCAGGAGGGATGGGAATTCAGGGAAGCCTGGAGGGATTTGCTGAGTAAGATGATCAGAACCAGAAGAACACTGTACATCCTAACAGCAACATGGGGACAATGATCAACCTTCATGGACTTGCTCATTCCATCAGTGCAACAATTTTGGTCTGTCTGTAATGGAGAATACCATCTGTATCCAGTGAAAGAACTTTGGAGTTTGAACAAAGACCAAGGACTATTACCTTAAATTTAGAAAAAATAAGTGGATATCTTATTTTCTGATCTTGCTATCTCTTATACTTTATGTTTCTTCCTTAAGGATTTGATTTCTCTCTCCTCACACTCAATTTGGATCAATGTATAACATGGAAAGAATGTGAAGACTGACAAGTTGCCTCTTGTGGGGGGTGGGGGAAGGGAAGTAAGATTAGGGGAAAATTGTAAAACTCAAAATAAATAAAATATTTAAAAAAAGAATTTCCAATTTGGTATTTAATTGGGTGATTTTAATTTTTTTCTCTAAGTTTTTAATTGCATATTTAGTTCATTGATTTCTTCTTTCTCTAATTTATTCATGTAAGCATTTAAAGATATAGTATATCTTCTGACAGCTACCTTGAGTGTATCCCATAGGTTTGGGGATGTTGTTTCATTATTGTCCTTATCTAGGATGAAATAACTAATTCTTTCTATAATTTGTTGCTTAATCCACTCATTCATTAAAATGATGTTATTTCCAAATAGTTCTGGGTCTGTATCTCCCTGGCCCAATATTGCACATGATTTTTATTGCATTTTTATCTGAGAAAGATGTATTCACTATTTCAACCTTTCTGCAAATGTTCATTAGGTTTTTATCCCCTAGTACATGGTCAATTTTTGTGTAAGTGCCATGTACTGGAGAAAAAATGTATATTCTTTTCTATCCCTATTCAGTTTCCTCCATAGGCCTGTCATAACAATCTATTTACCTCCTTAACTTCCTTCTTTTTTATTTTATGATTAGATTTATCTCCTGACTCCAGGGCCGGTGCTTTATCTACTATGCCACCTAGCCGCCCCTGAAAATGTACTTTTTTAAAAACAGACTTTTAATTTTTTATTTTTAATTTAAAAACTTTATTTATTTGCTTTCCCAACTACATGTGGATTTTTTTACCAAACAGTTTTTTTGCAATGTTTTGAATTTTCCAGTTTTCTCCCTTCTAACTGTTATAACTATGAAGTCAATTTTAAGACATGACCCCAAACACTGGGTTGTGGCGGCAAATACTAGGTCCAATTTCTTCATAATCCTTTTTGGTGTGGCATACTTGGTAGAACTCAGGTGTGGAAGCCAGTATTGATCCCCCAAACCATACTGCATATCGCTGCATGTGGTGTGTAATGACTTGCACATCAATAGGCTTGGGCTTCAGTCTACCACCACTTAATTTTTCACTTAGTTTCAACCTTGCATCAACAGTTCTTTTCAAATCACACTGTAGTTGATGTCCAAAATCCCTGAACATGGTTGAACCTCCAGAGAGAACAATATTCTTGTAGAGAGGATGTCTGACATTGATGGGACAATTCTGAATTACCTCATCTACTACTTCTGAGATAGGTTGTGTGAAGTCTGGATTAGCAAACTCAGGATGAAAGAAGATTTCTGCACCCAGGAACCGTTCATAACCAACATCAATGGAAAATTCTTTCTTTGAGATTGCATTGATTCCAGTATACTGTTTAATCCACTTTGACCCATCTGTATCATACTTGTTAAATTCTTTGACTAAATCTGGGCAGACATAACAATAACGTTCCTTCAGTGCCTTAGCTGTTTCCAAGGACTGTTCAGGAGGAATTCCTATTTCTTGTTCTCTCAATAACTGCTGAATAAAATATCTTATATCTCTTCCAGCAATTGGAATGTGCTTGATACAGCTGCCAATAACATACCCTCCAGCCACAGGAATGAATGACACCATCTCCACTGTCTATAACTGTACCAGTCAATGTCCGCTCTCCCACCTGTCTTGATGTCCAAGATGCAGCTAAAGCAAGGACAGCCTGTACAGCTATGTATAGACCTGGAACATTAAAGGATTCAAACATAATTTCAGCTGTATATTCCCTATTTTCTGGAGTATTTAGTGGAGGTTAAGTCAAAAGAAAATAATGATCTTCAGGCTCTGCCCTTAGGTATTTAAAGATCACTTGTTCCATAAATCTCTCCATCAAGTCCCAATCTTCAACTATACCATGACGGATTGGTCACTTTGTTGCATAAGTTGGCTTTTCTATTGCTTCATTTCCAATAAAGAAGTCTAGATCATCTACACCCTTCATCACCCTCCTCTGTGCTTGATCTCCTACTTTTGCAGACTCCTTGACAGCAATACATGAAGGGATGATAAACTGTGGTTCAGTATTTCCAGCATATCCAAGTTTTGTATACCCGGTGCCACAGTCCACCACGCAGGCCGGCATCCGTCCCACTATCTTCTGCCTCTTCCTCCTCCTCCTCCTCCTCCTCCTCCTCCTCGCGCTGCAGCCGCCGCCGCCGTGGGGTCCGGGCCGGGTGCAGGAGGGCAGGGTGGGGGCTGGCGGCGGGGGCTATCTGACCATGCACAGCCGGGCCGCCTTGCGCTGCAGGGAGGCGGAGAGGAAGCGGCAAGGCGGCGGCGAGCGGGGAGGGTGGGCCAGTAGTTGATTTTTTTAACAGAATATAATTTTATATGTATATATACATGTATATATATATATATATATATACATATACATATATATATATATATATATATATATATATATATATATATATATGTATATCTTCCAAAGAAATTTCTCTCTACTCCAATCCAACCTTCATGCTCAAGAATGAATCTTACATACTTAGGAATACATTTGACAGTGACATAAACTCAATGTATTTATTGTTTTTCAGGTTTGTGGTGCATCACATTATCAACTTCCTGTGCCATGAATAGTTAAGGATATTGAAATATCAGCTTATTCCAATTAATATGATAACAATCTGGTAAGTGTGCTGAATAACATGTTAAACTCCAGGGAACCAGTGTTGGATTTATTTCTTATAGTAAGCTATTTTATTTTATTCCAAAACTGCTGATCTTTCTGTAGGTTCCATATATTATATATAATTTAAAATTACAATGCTACTCTTGTCTTGTTAAAATACTGATAATACGTGTGCTCTGATGCTTTAGGTTATTTTCATATCATATTACATAGAAAATGAACTTTTTTTTAAGAAATCTCTAATACTATATATTCAGATGAAACAAGTTTTTCATTTCTTTTTGCAGATAGAAATACTGAAAGTGTCAGATATAATTTAATATAGCTGACTTTTTATTATTAGAGAAGTTTATATTTCAATAAAATGCACATATTTAATAAACTGATCAGGTATTCTTTACATGAATTTTACTATAAATTAAGCTATTTATTCAAGATAAAATATCTAAATAATATTCACTTATTCCTAGAGAGGGCTAGGTTTGCTTATTTGGGTCTTTTCACATCTGCCAAAGGAGTCATAATCCTGCTAAATGTTAAAACATTTCAATGTTACCATTGTGCTTTGTTTGTAATCTTATTTGATATCTGATCACAGTCAGACCATAAACTCTGAGAATGAAGTATTATTATTACTCTCATTTTATAGATTAGGAAGCTGAGGTCCAGAGAAGTTAAGTGACTTCTCCAAAATAGCAAGTAGATGTTAGTGGCAGGATTTGAAATCGCTTTTCTTGACTCCAAGTTAAGTGATCCATTTATCCTACTGCATTCTCTTTCCTTTTTTTTTTTTTTACGTTTTTGCAAGGCAAATGGGGTTAAGTAGCTAGCCCAAGGCCACATAGATCGATAATTATTAAGTGTCTGAGACTGAATTTGAACTCAGGTACTACTGACTCCAGGACCTGTTCTCTAACCACTGTGCTACCTAGCTGCCCACTGCATTGCCTTTCTAATGAAGTTTTTTTAAATAAAATTTTTTCATTTTCCTCAGTTACATATTGTGAAAAATTTTGTATCCATTTTTATAAGATTTTGAATTCCAAATTTTTCTCTTTCCTTCCCTCTCCACTCTTCCTGTCTTCTGAAAATGACAGGCAGTTTAATATAGGTTATATATATGCTATCAAATGGTAGTCTCAGTTATATAAAAAGAAACAGATCAAAAGAAAAAAAATAACCTGAGAAAGAATAAGGTAATTGAAGACAATATGCTTTGATTTTCAATCAGACTTCCTCAGTTCTTTAACTGTATATGTATAGCACTTTCCTTTGTGAGTCTTTTGTACTTGTCTTGGATCATTGTTCTGCTGGTTCATTTAGAGTTAACTCAATTTCACTGATATATATATATATATATATCTATAAAGATATGTATATCATATAGATAGATGGACATCCCCTGTATATATCTACATCTACATAGTCATGCATTTTATTTATACACTCACACTATATATATATATATATATATATATATATATATATATATATATATATATATATATATATATACAGACACACACACAGACACACACACACACACACACACACACACACACACACACACACACTTTTTCCTGCTTCTGCACATTTTACTTTGCATTAGTTTGTACTAGTTTTTTCCATGTTTTTCTGAAATCTTCCTGCCAATCATTATGGTATTCCATTATATATTGATATAGCACAACTTAATTCAGCCATTCTTCAAATGATGGACATATTCTCAATTTCCAATATTTTGCCACAATGAAAAGAGCTGCTATAAATATTTTTGTACATGTAGGTCATTTCTCCTTATGACTTCTTTGGGATAAAGACATAGTAGTGGAATTGCTGGATCAAAGGGTATATACAGTTTGGTTGTTTTGGTATAATTCTAAATTGCTCTCAAGGATGGTTGGATCATCAGGATAGCCAGGTGTTACAGTGGATAGAACACCAATGCTGGAGTCAGGAGGAACCTGAGTTCAAATCTGGCCTCAGACACTTAATAATTACCTAGCTGTGTGACCTTGTGGAAGTCACTTAGCCCCATTGCCTTGCAAAAACTAAACAAAAATCTAAAGCAAAGGAAACAAATAAAAAAGAATGACTGCATCAGTTTATAGCTCCACCAACAGTGCTTTAGTGTCCCAATTTCCCACATCTTCTCCAACATTTATCATTATTCCTTTTTTTGGTCAATTATTCAATCTGATAAGTATGATTTTTAGATTGTATTTCTCTAATCAAAAGTGATTTGGAGGACTTCAAAATATGCCTATTGGCCACTTTGATTTCTTCACCTGAAAACTGCCTATTCATATTCTTTTGCTAGTTACAAATTGGAAGAGGCTTATGTTGTTATAAATTAGACTCAGTTCTCTATATATTTGATAAGTGAGACCTTTAACAAAGACACTTTCTATAAAGATTATTTCCTAGATTCCTGCTCTCTGGTTGCACTGTTTTTGTTTGTACACAAATTTTTGAAATTAATATAATCAAAATTATATTTTAAAATTTGTAATGTTCTCTTGTCTCCCTTGTTTGGTCATGAATTCTTCCTCTCTCCATAGATGTGAGAAGTAGACTATTCCTGTTCTTCTGTTATTTATAGTACCACTCTCTATGTCTAAATCATGCACCCATTTTGACCTGCTCTTCATATAGATATGAGATATACTGAATGTGGGGAGTTTTTTTTTAATCAAATCAGATATTATTCCAGAAGCTGGGCTCTTTGAATTTATCAAACATTAGTATACTATGGACTTTACTACTATGTCTTGTGTACCTAACCTATTTCACTGATCCACCACTCACTTTCTTAGCTAGGACCAGAAAATTTTAGTGATTATTTGTATATTTATTTATTTATTTATTTATTTATTTATTTATTTTAACATTACCACAATAGTCATGTTGTAAAAGTAAGCACTCCCCTCATTCCAAACAAAGAGAAACCTCAAGAAAACTAAAGTGGTGGGAAAAAGCATGTTTCAATCTGTATTCAGACACCATGAGCTCTGTCTTTGTGTTGGATAGCATTCTTTATCATAAGTTCAGAGTTTCTCTTGCTGAGAAAGATAGGTCAGTAAGATCTGATCATCCTGCAGTATTGTTCCATCATAATAGTTACATTAATCATTGAATTTTCTCATGTAAGGTTTTTTTCTTTGCTGAGAGCATCCTGTTCATCATTTCTCATAATAGAGTAGCATTTCATTTCAAAATCACATACAACAGTTTGTTCAGTTATTCTTGAACTGCTGAGCATTCCCTCAATTTCCATCTCCCCATCCTAAGAAAAAAAAACTTTTATAAACATTCATATATATATATATATATGTATATGTTTTCTTTTCTTCTAGTATTTCATCTCTTCTGGAATGTAGATTTAGCACTGGCACTTCTACACCAAAGGGATTATTTATTTAAAATATTGTTGGAGATCTAGTATGGTTTGTTACATTACTATGTATTTGTTTTCTTCATTTCCCTTGGTATTCTTGAAATTTTGTTCTTTCAGACAAATTTTGTTATTTTTTTCCTAGGTCTACCAAATAATTTTTGGTAACTTGATTGGTATGGTACTGAATAAGCAAATTAACTTTGACAGAATTGTAATTTTTATTTTTCAGTTTTTTTAGATCTGAATTTATTTGTGTGAAAAGTGTTTTACAATTTTATTCTTATGGTTCTAGAATTGGCTTGGCAGATAGACTCCCATGTATTTTATATTGTATACAGTTATTTTAAATGATATTTCTCTTTCTAGACCTTGGGCTATTTTATTCATAAAAATGCCGATGATTTATGTAAGTTTATTTTATATCTTGCAATTTTGCAAAATTTAGTTATTTCAAATAATTTTACAATTGATTTTCTAAGGTTCTCTTAATATTTACCATGATATCATCTGTAAAAGAGAGCTTTGTTTTCTCATTGTCTATACCAATTCCTGTAATTTGTTTTTTTCTCTCATTGCAATAGTTAACATTTCTTATAATATATTGATTTAGAGTGATGATAATGGGCACCTCTGCATCATCCTTGATCTTATTGTGAAGACTTCTAACTTATCCCCATTACAGATAATGCTTGCTAATGACTTTAGATAGATATTGCTTATCGTTTTCAGGAATGCTCCCTTTATTCCTATCCTCTTTAGTGTTTTTAAATAGAAATGGGTGCTATATTTTATCAAAAGCTTTTCCAGCATCTATTGAGATGATCACATGAATTCACTTGGTTTTGCTGTTGATATGGCCAATTATATTGATAGTTTTTCCAATATTGAAACAACTGAATTCCTGATATAAATCCAACATGGTTATGTTGGTCATCCATCCATTCATTATATATATGTATATATATATATACATATATATATGTATATATATATATATTATATATGCATGCATATGTCTGTAATTGCCTTGCTCATATTTGTTCAAAATTTTTGCACCGATATTCATCAAAGAAATTTGTCTTTCATTTTCTTTTTTCTTTTTAAAATCTTCTTTGTTTAAGTTTCAGCACCATCTTTGGGTTGTGAAAAGAAAATTGGTAGGTCTCCTTTGTTTTTTTTCCCATATAGATTATTTAATATTGAAATTCATTCTTTTAAAAGTTTGGTAGAATTCACTCATGTCACCCATCTGGCCTGGGAACTTTTTCCTAGGGAGTCTGTTATCATTTATTCAATTTCTTTTTTTTTAGTTGGGGTAAGTTTTCTATTTCCTGATCTGTTATTCTAGACAATTTATACTTTCATGAACATTCATTCATTTCACTCAGACTGTAAGATTTATTGACATATAATCAGGCAAATATTTTCTGATTGTTTTAATTTCTTATTTATTGGTGGTGATTTCATTCTTTTTCATTTTTGATACTAGATATTTGATTTCCTTTTTTTTTTAAATCAAATTAACCAATGGCTTCTCTGTGTCTTTGGATTCATAATGGAACCAGCTCCTAAATACATTTATCAGCTCAGTAGTTTATCTGTATTTTTATTTTCAATTTTACTAATCTCACTTTTGATTTTCAGAATTTCTAGTTTAGCACTCAATTGGGTATTTTTAGTTTGTTCTTTTTCAAGTGTATTTAGTTGCTTTACCCAATGCATTGATTTGTTTTTTTTTTCCATTTTACTCATGTAAGAATTTAGAGTAATAAGATTTCCCAAAAGTATTGTTTTGGTTGCATCTCATAAATTTTGGGTTGTTGTCTTATCTGGTATGTGGTTCTCTTTAATAAAATAATTGATTTGTTCTATAATTTGTTCTGTGACTCACTTAAATCTGTTCTCTTTTTGAAGCCTTAAAATTTTTCTATTTCATTAAATAGCCATTTGCTTTTCACTTGTATTATCCTTAATTTTGTGGATTTTTGATTGTAGTCCTAGTTCCTTTGTCTTTCAGTATATTAAGTTCCATGACTTTCAGTCTTTTAATGTTTCAGCGGCCAATCCAGTATTATTTTTATAGTGACTTCAGGATGTTTGACATATTTCATTCTGACTATTTGTAGTATTTTTATTAACTTTATAATTCTGAAATATGTCTATAATGTTCCTTGGAGTTTTTATTTTGGGATCTCTTTCTTGAAGTTATTGATTGATTCTTTCAGTTCCTATCTCCCAATGGTTCCAAGATATTACAATAGTCTACCATGAATAATTTCTTGAAGGATGCTATCAAGGTTCTCTTTTTGATTATAGCTTTCAGGTCATCCAATAATTCTGATATTATCTCTTCTGAATCTATTTTTATAGTCCACTACATGCATCATGGCAGCCTTGGATGAACAGGCATCCTCTAGAGGCCAGACCTCCACATGCTTCAGCACAGCCCCTGGAGGACAGGCATCCTCTACGATGCTTACTTCAGTGTAGTTCCAGAGAAACACAGAATCATCCCCACTGGACCTTGACACCAGAGTGAGACTGATTTTTCCCTTTGTTCCTCCAAGTTTTCTGGTCTCAAAGTGACACCCCTATTCCCTTGTTGGTTCTGCTATTTCAGGATTGTTTTTTTTTTATGTATAAATATGGGTAAATAGGGGAAGTTGCAGGGACTTACTGCTTACCATAACTTTGGCTTCCAGAAGTCTTCAGTGAAGTTTAATGATCATAACTGATTCCTTCCTATTGCTAATTGCATTACCAGTCATATAATCACAGAATTTTGGAGTTGAGAGGGAATTCCTCAGCCATCTGTTCTAATCTATATACAAAAGAAATCTTCACCATAACATGCAAGGCAAGTGATAATTCTATGTTTAGACCTTCAGTAACTATTTTGAAACAAAGTATCATTGAACTTGTTGTAAATAAATACAGAAAATGGGGAATCAGTGTTTCCATTTACAAAATGGAAATTAGAAATGACATTTATATCAAAAGCTCATGAAAATTTTATGTCAAAGTATCAAGAACTAAAAGGGATCTAGAAGTAAATATAGGTGGAACTTTTTAAATGAGGAACTTTGGAAAGTTGAAACAATCTGGTTAAATTCATACCCAAGCCATACGTTTTCAAGCATTTGAACCAAGGTTGTTAAGTTACAAATATGGGGTTCCTTCCACTATACTGTGATCCAGTGAAACTAATAATCTCTCCTCTCCCAGAAAATTATTCTTATTATATTTAAGATCATTTGTGCAATGCATTATTGATTGGTAATATCTAAAAATAAGATTATTTTCCTCAAAAGGGAAAGGCACTTGACTCACTGGAAATCATCTGATAAACCTTAGCAATGAGAAAGATATTTTTTTGAAAAAGAACAATGACAAGACAAGCATCTGTAGGATGGAAGGTAGTTGGAGATAAACATGCTGAAGGATAATGCCTCAATCTCTTCAGCTGCACAGAAAGAACAATAATAGAACATCTCACGAAATTGTTGAGGATCTGATAATATAATATTTATGTAAGGCCTTATTACAATGCCTATCATAGAGCAGGGGCTAAATATATGCTTAGTTGTTCCTCCCACCCTCCCTCTCTGCTTCCTTCACTTCCTTCCTTCCTTCCTTCCTTCCTTCCTTCCTTCCTTCCTTCCTTCCTTCCTTCCTTCCTTCCTTCCTTCCTTCCTTCCTTCCTTCCTTCTCCCTGTCATACTTCTGTCCCCTAAAATCATTGGTACCTATTTACTATGATATAGGATTCTTTATAATCCCTAAATATCTTGACATATGCCAACTTTCCTATTAGGCAAACTGATGGTGTAAATGATGGTAGCATTATTTGTTAATTTTATTAATTATTCAGATAATAGCAAAATATTGTGTGCTCGTTAAAATTGTACATGCCACCAAAGTGGAACTGACAGCTAAAATGCTGAGTGAAGATTCTAAAATATAAAAGAAATGAAAAGCAGTAGGATCAAATGTAATTTATAGTTAGGTTCAAAAAACTCAGTGCCACAAGTTCAAGATAGAAGATAACCATATAACACTTTATCTTGAAAGGGAAAAAATATAACATCAGCTATTGCTTTATTGTATTTAATATATATTTCATTTATAGTTAGTGCTTAATATAAGGCATATGTGAAACATAACTACCAAAATAACAAAACAAAACTTTGATGCAGCATTACCCTCCATTATTATTCATTCTTTTTTTAAATGGGATATCTTGATTTGCCTGATACTTGTATTTTATTGAGACAAAGTTGCATAAAGTCATCTCGCCCTGTCTTCCAGATTCATAGAAGTTATGTTATGATGAAAGTCAAAATGACTGGTACTGTTTAGGGATGCAGTGGATGTCCTTGCTGTTTTTGATGCCTGACGAACCTGGAAATGCTACACAGTACCTCTTTCAGCTACCTTCCTGGTCATTGGAACAAATCAACTCATCTGCTGATTCTGTTCAGTGAAGTGTTCACATAATTAAGGTAAACATCTCCCTAACTACTCAGTATGTTTAAATTCTGTTAGTTAATCTCAACCTGCTTTAACCTGTTTGCTGAGATGGTTTTACTGTGGTGTGGGCATTGCTCATGCCACAGTTTTTTGAAGTCAGAGTTAAAAGTTGGGTGAAAGGTAGACATGACAAATGGATAAGCATCCCTGAAAAGAGATGATCTCTAAGAGGCCACAATCAGACACAAATAAACAATAACAAAACAAAACCCAGACTTATACCCCCAAACAGAAATAGAAATGAACCTAATTTTATGCAATTTTAAGATACTGATTTTCCATAAACACCCCATACATTTCATTAGTATTTTTTAAAGTTTAATTGATCAAGACTAGAAAAGTGAAAGTTCTACTATACACCATTTTGGTTAGATTACACTGAGAGTATATTCAAATGTAAAAGTTAAAAAGGCATACTAATTAAGTAGCTAGACATCATAGAAGACGATGGAATCTTTTAAAATTTTATTTGTGTATATTTTATTTTTTTAATTTTATTTTTTCCAATTATATTCAAAGAGGTTTTCAACATTCACTTTTTTTGGCAAGTTTTTGAGTTCCATATTTTTTTACCATCTTCCCTTCCCTCTTGTGTATCCATGCGTGAGTTTCCTAATATAGGTTGTACATCAGCAATAATATTTTACATATTTTCTTATTAGTTATATTGTAAAAGAAGTATTACAACTAAAAGGAACAAAAATGAGAAGGAAAGAAAATCATTAAAGAAGTTTTAAAAAGTATGGGGGCAGCTAGGTGGCACAGTGGATAGAACATTAGCCCTGGAATCAGGAGTACCTGAGTTCAAATCTGAACTCAGACACTTAATGATTACCTAGCTGTGTGGCCTCGGGCAAGCCACTTAACCCCATTGCCTTGCAACAACTTTAAAAAAAAGTAGACATTGTATGCTTTGCTTTGATTTTAGTCTCCAGTGTTTTCTCTAGATGTGGATGGCATTTTCCATAAAAAGTCTTCTAGGATTGACTTTGAGCTCATCCCATTGGTGTAGCAATCATGGACAATTTTGGGCTATCTACATACAATGAAGAATACCATCTGTATCCAGAGAAAGAATTATGAACTTTGAACAAAGACCAAAGACTATTATCGTCAAATTAGGGAAAAAAAACAGTTATATTATTATGTAATTTTACTATCTCATACTTTATCTTTCTTCCTTAAGGATATGATTTCTATGTCATCACATTCAACTGAGATCAATGCATAACATGGAGGCAATGTAAAGATTAACAGAATGCCTTCTGTGGAGGATGGGGGGAGGGAATCAAGAATGAAGGGAAAATTGTAAAACTCAAAATAAATAAAATCTTTCTTTAAAAAAAGGATTGACTTTGATCACTGAACTTCTGAGAGGAGGTGATTTCATCATAGTTTCTCATCACACAATGATCCTGTTAATGTGTACAATGTTCTCCTGATTCTGCTCACTTCACTCAACATCAGTTCATGGAATCTTTCCAGGTTTTTCAAAAGTCTACTAACTCCTGCTCTTTTTTTTTTTTGCAGCGTTCAAATGGTTTATTCACTCTTTTGGATGCACTATAAATAAGTGTTTCCACTATGGAAAAGAATGTTATGAGCGCAGTACATATGACTGGCAATAGGTTTGCTGAAGACATCTTCCAAAGGGTAAAAGCTTAGAAAACAACCTGGAGGCTGGAATTTAGTTCTTTAAATAAAGTCCCTTGTAAAAAAAACAAAAAACAAAAAACAAAATGAAACAAAATGAAGAAAATAAAAGGAAAGAAGGCGAGGTCCGCGAGATGATTTATTGCAGTAACACGTCCTGGTCCTCGGTCTCCTTCTCGGGCGCCTCCGGGCTCTGAGGCTCTTGGCTGCCTTTCTTCTCCTCTTTCTCCTTGTCCTTCCCCTCCTTCACCATCAGCTCCGAGAGCTTTTCCACCACTTTTTCAGTGCTCTCTTTGCCTTCTCCTTTCTTGTCTCTCTCTCTTCTATCTCATGCCTGCATTCTTCAAATTTTGCCTTAAACTTCTGGGCATTTTCTGCGTTGAGGAACCGAATGGCCAGCAGCTCCGGCTTGGGGCTTTCCTCTGCAAAGTCTGCGTGTGTGTTCCAGACCCAGGCCCTGTCGCTGCCTGCATTGGGCTTCAGTTCCATCAGGGGCGTTATATAGTGATTGGCACAGATCTTCAGAGTTTTGTCCCTTCTCATGAGAAGGCAAATCGTGCCTTTGTCCTTGTGTTTCAGCAGCTTCACGTCACCGGTCCCTCGCTCTTTCCATTCTGGAAGGTCATTCTCAGACGCAAATCGGAACAACTTGGCTCCCATCTTAAAGAGCTCTTCTTCATCTTCCTCCAGGGTCTTAATTTCCTGCTCCAGAAGAGACACTATCGGTTCAAACTGTGGATCATGGTTTGAGTCATCCACGTTCTCAGTGGACGTGTCGTGTTCCTCATGAGCTTCCTTGGCGGCTGCCATCGGGGCAGGGGAGCGGGCCGATGTGTCGGCGGCGGCTGGTCCCGGCGGCGGCGGCGGCGGTCGGTACGCGCCCCCGCCCCCTCTTTCTTTCTTTTTTAACAAAGATTTAACTTTATTTTTTTCAATTACATGCAAAGATAGTTTCATTATTCATCCTTTTTTAGGTTTTTGAGTTATACATTCTTCTACCACTCTCCCTTCCCCTTCCCCACAGCATCAACCAAATTGATACAGGTTATACAAGTACAATTGTGTTTAATATTCTTCTTGTATATAATATCTCTTAGTTGTGCTCATTTTACTCAGCATCAGTTCATGCAAATCTTTCTAGTATTTTCTAAAAATATAGCTTGCAATGATTTCTTATAGAAAAATATTACACCATCATATTCATATATCATAACTTCTTCAAGTATTCCCTTGATGGACATGTCTTCAGTTTTCAATTCTTTGGCACTCCCAGAAGAATTGATGTGAATATTTTTGTACATATAGGCCTTTCCCCCCTTTTTTGATGTTTGAGTCATAGAGTAGTAGTAGACTAGTACAGTTCTATTGCCCTTTGGGCAACAACAAGACCAAAACTGAACAATCATTTATTTATGTGTTTAAAGTTAGATGATCATTTATTGGATATATCTCTGAGAAAATTCATCACTGATAGCTTATAATTTGAGTTATTAGTGGGATTTTCTCCTCACCAAGAATTCTCTGTATCCGTGAAATCACAAATCTTACAAGAACAGCAAGTGCTTGCTATGTTCATAGAGTAAAATGATCGTCAGTAAACTCTTTAAGTCTAGATGTTAGTAGATTGACACAATGGGAAGACATATGACTTATGAACCATATATAAAACCATGTGATATTTGTGGATACAAATAGGGACATTTTCACTTTAGTTATATTACATGGTCATTAGGTTCCTTCCAATCAGGAAATTCTTTATTTTTGTGAAAGAAAAATTTATGTATAGACATCCATATTTTAGTGGCTTAATTGGTACAGTAGATAGAGGAACAGGTCTGAATCAGGAAAACTCATCTTCCTGAGTTCAAGTCCAGTCTCAGACACCTACTTTCTGCATGAATCTAGGACAGACACTTATCTTGTTTGCCAATTTTATTTTCTGTATAATCAATTGGAGAAGGAAATGGCAAAACTTTTTGGAATCTTTGCCAAGAGAATCCCAAATGGGATCATGAAGAATCAGACACAAATAAACAATAACAAAACAAAACCCAGACCTATACTCCAAAATAGAAATAGAAATGAACCTAATTTTATGCAATTTTAAACCTATACTTCAAAACTATTAGCATTATTATAAATAAATATTCCAGTCTGTAAGGAAAAGAACACTAAATCTGAAAGGAGAAATTCTTGGATTGGGGTTTAAATGGCTTATCCATTTACCTTGACTTGTACTAGTTATCTCACTTGTCTGAATTTCTGTTTCTTCACATGGAAAACTGAGATAATTATACTGTACTACTTGATTCACAGGGCATTCTGAGGATCAGAAATGATAATGTAAGCAAAATAATTGTGTTACTCTGAAACATTTTAAAAATTCAAACTATTCCTGGGTCACATATAACAGGATGTTTAACATGGAGTGGCTTTTTAGAGAGAATTTAGACCAAGGTCTACTTTTTAATGCTGACTTAAGATCTAGAGAGGAGAAATGATAACTCAACATCAAGCAGGTATTATTAGAGTCAGAAAGAACAATAGTGAAAGGAGTTTGCCACTCAGACCTCTGTGAAGCATTTTGCAACTCTCTCTTTTCTTCATTTCCATGTGGGGGGTTTTTACAGCTTCTTTGTCTGTTGCGCTATGCTTCTTTGGTTTTTCCAGGCAAAAGCTGCAACTCTCCTATTTTTGAAAAATCATTGTTTTAGCCCTTCCTACTTTCAATTTATCTGAATCTTCCTTTAAGTTTAGAGATGTGTTGCCTAAAAGAACATTGCTGGGAGTTGAATGATCATTAAAAGAGGCTCATATATTAATGTTAAATGTGATGGAGCATGTTACCTCACTTGAGGAAGAAAGAAAAGGTGAAATAAAATAACTTAATCAATAACTAAGCACAAATTATGTGTAATGCACAAATATAAATGATAGGGATAGAAATATAGAACCAAAATTGTCTTTTCCTCAAGCAGCTGGAAGATCAAAGGAAGATCAAATATATGAATATACACGCAAAATTGTTGGAAAATAATTTGAATGGTAGAGACATTATCAACTGAGTGATAAGGAAAATCTTCTTATAAGAGATTGACTTTTAATCTTTTTTTTTAATGCTTCAATCTGTATTCAGACACCATCAGTTCTGTCTTTGGATAGAAATATTCTTTATCATAAATCCATCAGAGAAACTGCTTCAACATCTTTTTCCACAGTTGCTATTATTAATTGCATTTCTTTCAATACAATTCCTCCCACCTCCTTTTTTTCTCTTCTCTCTTCTTTCACCCTGTTCTTCCTCAAATGTATGTTGCATCTCACTATCCTCTCCCATGATCTTCCCTCTTTTCTATTACTTACACACCCCCTCCTCTCCCTCTGTACCTTCTCCCATCCCTTTCCTCTCCTTCTTTCCTCTAGGGTAAAATAGATTTCTATACTCAATTAAATGTTTATGTTATTTTCTCTCTGAGTCACTTCTAATGAGAATAAGTCTCACTTCCTCACCTTCATCTTTCCCCTCTTGCACTCCACTAAAAAAGTTTGTTATTGCCTCTTTTTATGAGAAAAAAAGCTTACCCCATTCTAACTCTCCTTTACCTTTCTCCCAGTGCATTCCTTTCTTTCCTATTAACGTCATCTTTTTAATATCTTAACCCTTCAAATTCAACTCACCCCTATGCCTTGTCTACATATGCTCCTTCCAACTATCCTAATAAATGAGAAGGTTCATATGAATTATGATGATCATTTTCCCATGCAGAAATATATTCAGGTCAACAGCATTAAATCATTTGCCCTTCTTGTCCACCCTCTAAATGCTTCACCTGAGTCCTAAACTTGAAGATCAAACTTTCTGTTTAGCTCTGGTCATTTCATCAGGAAAGTCTGATCAAATGTCCATCTTTTCACCTGAAAGAGCATGTTCAGTTTTTCTGGTACTTGATTTGTTCTTGAAATCCAAGCTCTTTTGCCTTCTAAGCCTACAAGCATTCAGTGTAGAAGTTACTAAGTCTTGTGTTATTTTGACTATAGTTCCATGATATTTAAATTGTTTCTTTCTGACCACTTATAATATTCCCCCTTTACTTAGGAATTATACAATTTGGCTATAATATTTCTGGTAGTTTTCATTTTGGATTCTCTTTCTGGAGGTGATTTGGTGGATTAATTCAGTTTATATTTTGTCCTCTGCTTCAAGGGATAATTTTCCTGGAGAATTTCTTTTAAAATGCAGTCTAGACTATTTTTTGGTCATAGTTTTCAGGTAGCCCAATCATTTTTATATGAACTCTTCTTGATCTGTTTTCTAGGTCAGTTGTCCTTCCAATAAGATATTTCACATCTTCTTCTAGCTTTCCATTCTTTTGATTTTGTTGTATTATTTCTTAATTTCTCTCCAGTCATTAGCTTTCCTTAGCTCTATTCCACAGTTTAAGGAATTATGTTCTTCAGAAATCTTTTTTATCTCCCTTTTTAATTTCATTGCCAATTCTGTAAGAGAGAACCAAGAGCTTGGGAAAAAAGGACAAAAACTGACTTAACTGCTTAAAAATAAAATTGACCAAATTGGCAAAAATTCAACTGAAAAAATAAATTCCTTAAAAAGTAGAATTGGCCAAACGTAAAAGGTGGTATAAAATCTTACTGAAGAAATTAATTTCTTAAAAATTAGAATTGGGAATGTGGAAGCTAATGGCTTTATCAATCATTAAGAGTAAATCAAAAAAAATGAAAAAATGAAACAAAAGAAAAAATGTAAAATGGCTCATAACCTACCCCCCCCAAAAAAAAACCCAACCAACCAAACAAACAAACAAAAAACCCAACCTGGAAAAAAAGATCCAGGAGAGATAATTTAACAATTATTCGACAACTTGAAAACTATTACCAGAAAAGAGCCTGGACGGCATTTTTCAAGAAATCATCCAGGAAATCTACCTTACTATCTCAGAACAAGAGGGTAAAATAATCCTTGAGAGAATTCACCAATCATTGCCTGAAAGAGATACCAGTATTGAAACTCCAATGAATATTGTAGCCCAAGTCCAGAATTAGCAGGTCAAGAAGGAAATACTGCAAGTGGTTAGAAAGAAATGACTCAAATATCAAGGAGTCACAGTTGGAATTATAGAGAACTTATCAGCTTCAACATTAAAGGATGGGAGGGCCTGGAATATGATATTCCAGAAGGCAAAAGAACCTGAATTACAACCAAAAATAAACAACCCAACAAAATTGAGCATATTCTTTCAGAGGAAAAGGTAGGCATTCAAGATAACATGGAACTTTCACACTTTCTTGATATAAAGACCAGTGATATAAAGAAATTTCCATCTTCAAATACAAGAATCAAGAGAAGCATAAAAAGCAGGAAATCAAAAGCAAAAAAAAAAAAACCCAGCTACATGTCATCCCATAAGGTTAAATTGTTTACATCCCTATGTGGGTAGCTAATTCCTGCAACTTTTGAAATCTGTATCTCTATTAGGGCAGTTAGAAGGGATATATACATATATACAGACATACATACAGACCTACAATATGTACATATGTAAAAATGTCTGTCTCAATAAATATATATGCATATACATATACATATATATATATATATATATATGATATGTAGGGGTATAGATATAAGTTGGTTTTGATGTGAAGACATTAAAATTAAAAAGTGGTAAAAAAGGATTCTTTCGGGAGAAGAGGAAAGAAAAGGAAAGAGAAAGAATGGGATCATGAATGGAATCAATTATAGAGGCACAAAAGGCCTATTATAGTAGAAGGAAAGAAGGTAGGAGAATGAACATTCTTTATACCTTTTTCCAATTAGATTTTGTTCAAAGAGAGAATAACAGAGTAACTCTTGGGTAAATAAATTTATCTTAGCTTATAGGGAAGAAGGAAAGGAGAGGGGAAATAAAAGGAAAGGGATGGGTTAAAAAAGAGGGCATAAAGAAGTAGAAGGGGACAAGGAAGTAAGAGGGAGGATGGGATGATAGGAGAGAAAACCGACTGTGGGAGGTGGTATCCAAACACTGGTAAGTAGAGATAAGTTGAAAAGAGAGAGAATAAAAGTAAAAAAAGGAAATCCACAATTAGTGTTCATAACTCTGAATGTGAATGGAATAAAATCTGCCATAAAATTGAAGTGGATAGCAGAGTGAATTAAAAAACAGAAGCCTACATTATGTTGTTTCAAATGAAGAGATGTTCACAGAGTAAAGATAAAAGTTAGGGTAGAATCCATCATGCTTCAGTTGAAGTAAAAAAGTTGACACACCTGTACTGATATGAGACAAAGCAAAAGTAAAAATAGATGTAATTGAAAAAAATAGTGAAAAAAACCCATCTTGCTCAAAGGTACCATAGAAAATGAAGAAATATAAATACTAAACATATGTGCACCAAGTGATATAGCAACCAAATTCTTCGAGAAGTAAAGTAAACTATAGGAAGAAATATACAAAAATACTATATTGGGGGAACTTCAACTTCCCTCCCTCAAAACTAGATAAATTTAATCACAGAAATAAACAAGAAACAAGTTAAGCAGGTAAATAGAATTTTAGAAAGTCAGATATGAAAGACCACTGAAAAAAATTGAATGGAGATGGAATCAAATATACCTTTTCTTCAGTGGTACATGAAGATACACAAAAATTAACCATATATTATAGCACAAAAATCTCACAATCAGATGCAGAAAAGCAGAAATATTAAATGCATCCTTTTCAGATCATGATACAATAAAATTTATGTAATAAAAGACCCAGAAACACTAAATATTAATTAGAACCTAAATAATCTAATTTTATGGATTGAGTTATTCAAACAATGTCATAGAAATAATCAAAGAACAACAATAATGAGACAACATAACAAAACTTATGAAATGCAGCTAAAGCAGTAATTAGGGAAAATTTTGTATTTATAAATGCTTACATGAATCAAATCGAAACAGAGGAAATCAATGATTTAGGAACAAAAATAAAAAAATCTAGGAAAAAAACAAATTAAAAGTTCCAAATGAAATGTCAAATAAGAAATTCTGAAAATTGAGGGAAATATTAACTGAGAGCAAGAAAATGATTGAATTAATAAAACTAAGAGTTTATTTTGTGAAAAAAAGATTCCACAATAAAATAGAGATTAATTTTCCAAAAAAAGACTGAAAATAAAATGAAAAAGAAATCAAAATTGGCATAATCAAAAATTAAGGGGTGAATTCACCACCACTGAAGAGGCAATTAATGGAATAATTTAGATCTATTTTGTCAAACTGTATAAACCTGGCAATCCAAGTGAAATAGATGAATAGCTAGAAAATTATAAATTGCTCAGATTGACAGAAGAGGAAGTAAAATACTTTAATAAGCCCATTTTATAGAAAAAATAATTGGAAAAAGCTATCAATGAGCTCCCCTAAGGAAAAAAATCTCTAGCGTCAGTTGGATTGACAAGTGAATTCTTACCAAATAATTAAAAAACACATTAATTACAATTTCTCCTAATGAATATTGATGCAAAATTTTGAACAAAATATTAATAAGGTGATAATAGCAATCTCTCTAATCTATTTATATATCTATTATCTATCTCTATCTATTATAAAGATTATGCACTAGTGGGATTTATACAAGGAATGCAGGGTTGGTTTAATAATAGGAACTATCCATATAATGAATATAATTGATCATACAAATAACAAAGCATGCAGAAATTATATGATTATTTCAACAGATGTTGAAAAAAAAACTGTTGACAAAAATCCAGCACTAGAGAGTATAGCAATAAAGGAAGAAGTCTTTAAAGTGATATGTAGAATCTATCTAAAATCATAAGCAAGCATTATCCCAACAAGGTTAGGAGTGAAGTTGGGATGCTTATTATCACCACTATCTTTCAATATTGTATCAGAAACATTATCTATAGCAATAAGAGAAGAAAAAGAACTTAAAGGAATTTAAATAACCAACAAGGAAACAAAACTTAAGCTCTTTACAGATGATATGGTGGTATATACTTAGAGAACCCTAGAGGATCAACTAAAATTACTTGAAATAACAACTTTTGCAAAATTGCAAGATTTAAGATATACTCACAAAAATCATCAGCAGTCCTTGATATGATCAATTCTTCTCAACATCAAGAAATATATAAATTACATTTAAAATAACTGTAAACAATATAAAATATTTGTTAGTCTACCTGCCAAGGCAAATTGGATTTATATGAATGCAGTTACAAATTATTTTTCTCACAAATAAATTCAGATCTAAACAGGAAAAAAAATGTCAATTTCTCATGGGAAAACTACATTCATATGATAAAAATGGCAATTGTACTTGAATTAAACTGCTTATTCAGTGTCAAAGTAATCAAACTACTTACAAATTATTTTAAAAAGCTAGAAATAGTAGTGACAAAATTCATCTGGAAGAACAGAAGGTCAAGATTAACAAGGAAATTAATGAAAAAAAAATGCAAAGCAAGATATCCCAGGCTGTACCAGATCTAAAACTATATTATAAAGCACAAACCTTCAAAATTATTTGGAACTAAATAAGGAATAGAGTGGCAGATCAGTGAAATATATGAGATACAAAAGAAACAGAAATAAATGACTATAGTAATCACCTGTTTGATAGGCCCAAACTCCAGCTTCTGGCATAAGTTACTCAGTATTTGACAAAAACTGCTGGGGAAATTGGAAAATATTATGGCAGAAACTCATCATAGACCCAAATGTCATACTCTATACCAAGAAATGCTCAAAATGTACATGATTTAGACATAAAGGGATACCATAAGTCAATCAGAAGATCAAGGAATAGTTGACCTATCAGATAAATGGAAAAGAAAAGTTATAAAACAAGTATAGAAAACATTATGAAATGCAAAATGAATAATTTTGATTAAATTAAATTATTTATTTTTTCACAACAAAACTAATGCAACTAAGATTAGAAGGAAAGCAGAAGACTGGGAAGTAATTTTTATGTTTCTGATGAAAGCCTAATTGCACAAATAAAAAAAAAAACTGACTCAATTTTTTTAGAATACAAGTCATTTCCCAAATGATAGTCAATGGATATGAACAGATAGTTTTTGGATGAAGAAATTAAATTTAGTTATAGTTATATGAAAACATGTCCAAATCACCATTGATTAGAGAAATACAAATTAAAACAATTCTGAGTACCACTTCATATGTTTTATTTTAAGGTTTTGCAAGGCAATGGGGTCAAGTGGCTTGCCCAAGGCCAAACAACTAGGTAATTATTAAGTATCTGATGTTGGATTTGTACTCAGGTATTCCTGACTCCAGGGCCAGTGCTCTATCTACTGTGCCACCTAGCCACCTCTGACCACCTAGGTGCCCCCTACCACCTTATATCTAAGAGAGCTGCTAATATGACAGAAAAGGAAAAAAATAAATGCTGAATGAAATGTGGGAAAACTGGGACTAATACCCTATGGAGCAACTGTGAATTGAATTCAACCATTCTGGACAACAATTTAGAATTATGCTCAAAGGACTATAAAACTGTATATTTGTTACAGTAATACCACTGCTATAATTGTATAGTAGAGAGTTCATAAAAAAAGGAAAATGACCTATATATACAAAAATATTTGTAGCAGTTCTTTTTGTGGTGGCAAAGAAGTGGAGATTGAGGAGATACCAATCAGTTGAGGAACAATTAAAAAAAGTTGAGGCATATGAAGGTAAATGAATACTTTCTTCTATTAAAAACAAAACAAAACTATGAACAGACGGATTTCAGAAAAAAACCTGGAAAGTCAGACACATGAACTAATGCTGAGTGAAGTGAGCAGGATCAGGAGAACATTTTGTGATGATCAACTATGATAGACTTAGCTCTTCATAGAAATACAGTGAAGATAAAATTCCAAAACACTTGTGATGTAAAATTACCAACTACACCCAGAGAAAGAACCACAGCATCTGAATTAAGAGCAAAGCTTATTATTTTCACTTTTTTAAAAAAAAAGTTTTTCTTCCTTGTAGTTTTTTTCCTTTTGATCTGAATCTTTTTTTTTTAGGTTTTTTGCAAGGCAAATGGGGTCAAGTGGCTTGCCCAAGGCCGGACAGCTATGTAATCATTAAGTGTCTGAGACCGGATTTGAACCCCGGGCACTCCTGACTCCAGGGCCGGTGCTTTTTCCACTGCACCACCTAGCCGCCCCTGATCTTATTCTTCTTTCACAATATGACTAATATGAAAATATGTTTAATTTGATTGTACATATATAGCCCATATTATATTACTTCCTTTCTTGGGGTGAAGGGAGGGAAGGAAGGGAAGGAAAAAGATTTGCAATTCAAAATCTACAAAAATTAATATGAGGGCAGCTAGCTGACACAGTGGATTAAGCACTGGCCATGGAGTCAGGAGTGCCCGGGTTCAAATCCGGTCTCAGACACTTAATGATTACCTAGCTGTGCGGCCTTGGGCAAGCCACTTGACCCCATTTGCCTTTCAAAAACCTAAAAAAAAATGAATATGAAAACTATCATTACATGTAATTGTAAAAAAAAATACTTGGGAAAAAAATCCAGTAGGAGATATAACTGAAGACTCTGCAAAAAAATTATCAAGTGTGTTAACATCATTTCTTTGAGGAAATTTTTAGGGCTCTCCCTTGGTGATAGTAATACAAAAAAGACAAATTAAAGAGTATCATTAATAGATCCCAACATTTCATTTTAGACTTCTTTCAAAGAGCTAATTTCTTTTTAAAAAATTTTGTTTTTGCAAGGCAGTGGGGTTAAATGACTTATTCAGCTTCACACAGCTAAGTAAGTATTAAGTGTCTGAGACCAAATTTGAACTCAGGTCCTCCTGACTCCAGAGACTGTGCTCAATCCACTGCACCTAGTCAGTCATCCAAAGGACTAATTTCTAAAGAGTAAGAGCTGCAAGTCATATTACCAAGTATTTAACTAAGGCCTCCTATATACCCAATTCTTTGTAATATTACCTTTATCTTTTTTTCCAGGTTCTAATTCATAGTCTTCAGACTTTCTCCACAATGCCAAAACAACCTTTCAAACCTGAAAACTCACTCAAGTTCTAAGTTCTCATACTCTGGCATTTCTCTTTGTCCCTAGCCTTCTTGCCCTTGAAATACAGTCTGTCTCTTCATCCCTTTTCTCTGCTCAGGTCAGTCATGTCTTCTATTCATCTCTTAGCACTTCTCCTGATTGCAAATTTTCTCCATCATTTCCTTCTCTCCCTTCCCAGCAACCACCATGCATACCTTATCACCACCTCTACTTTCAGCTTTTTTTAAAAAAGTATGTTGTCTTCTTTCTCCCCATCAGAATATAAACTTCTTGAAGGCAGGCACTACCTCTGCTCTTCACAACATGCCTGACATATAGTAATCATTTAATAAATTCTTAGTGACTTGTTGATTTTGAATACAAAGGTCCTTTTGAAATAAAATCCAAAAGCTTTCTCTACCATCTAAAAGGCTATACTACTTTGCAGAAGTTGTAATTAGGTACATTCTTTTTAAAAACAATGATTTAATTTAACATACTAGGTTTTTACCACTTTCTTGCTGTTTGTTGAATTTTAAGGATGTGTTAATCTAAGTACTAACCAGTAGTCAAACCTTTTGCCTAGTTGCCTCACCAAGGACCTTGGTAATCAAAGGAATCTCTAATAACAAGTAAAAGGCATAATTTTCAGTCTCTAGGCCATCACAAGTGCTGCTGCCATTAAACATGTAACTGTAGCTTCAGTTTCTCCCTAGACATTACAATAGATCTTCATGGTGGAGAAATAGAAAAGTGGGAAAATGTTCACAACCTACTAACTGTGTAAGGTGACTCAAGGCTATGCTAGACCTCATTTGTCATCTTATGCAAACTGGCTTTTGAGAATACCTTATTTGAACCTCTTGTTAGTTATGGAGATTAGGCAATTCGACTTCCTTGATATTTAATTTTCTTGTTAGTAAAAAGAAGTTAATACTTTTACTATCTCTCTTCAGTTGCCTTTTGGGGAGTTATGTAATATTAAATATAAATAAATAATAGTAGATTAGCTCAAAAGATGACACTTAGATAATAGCAATAATACTGAAAAATAAAATATTACTGAATAACAAAGTTTGCAAAATCACTGTATATAAATTAATGCTTGTAAATTTGAAAAATATTTTATATACATTCTCTTATATGTGCTTTACAATGACCCCAGGAGACAAATATTACAGGGATGTTTCAAATTCAAAGATGTAGGAAGTGATGAACAAAGAAATTAAGAGATTTGTCCATGATCATGCAACTAATATCAGGGAGAGGATTTGACACCATATTTTTCATGCTATAGTAGATGTGTATATTGCGTATGTGTGCATGTGTGTGTGTGTGTGTGTGTGTGTCTGTGTGTGCATGTGTGCGTGTGTGTGTGTCTGTATGTTTAAAATGATTAAGCCAAAAACAAATTAACATCAAACAGGGTGGCAGTAGTGTTAAGAAGATATCCATTTGGGAATACAGAGCTAATCTTGAAGTCAAAATTCAAGTTGGGATCACATTCCAACTTTAACACATACCTTTTAAGTAAGCCTGAAAAATTCTTCCTGGATAACTGAAGAATTCCTATGAAAGAGGAAATTTCTTCACTAGAGAATCTCCTACATTACTGTAATCATGGATCTGTACCCAGTACTTTCCCATCCCTTAAAAAATATTTACTAGGTGGCAGCAGGAATTTATCAGGAAGAAGATATAGTGTTTAGAAATTATTTTCTTCCACTTAGAACTGATTAAGTAAAAATAAGAGATAAAATATAATGAAATAGCATATTTACTTTTCCATAGAACTGTAGTTAACTATGATTATCAACAGATGTGACCTGTTTGTGACTAAGGGCTCAAATTTTCTATGAACACCCAACTCAATTACCAAATTCTATTAACCTGAAAATGTCAGTGTCAAGGTTGTACCCCCAAGTTATAAACACAAATAAAATAAGTATTGGCCAATGATATCAAAGTGTACTTTGACAGAGAGCCCCCTTTAATAAAACATTTTACAATGAACCTTTGTTGAAAAATATTTGGCCAACTATTGTTCTGTCACATCTCTCCTAGCAACTATGATGATTATCAGTGCATTTAAAAGTTGAATGTGAATAACAAATAGATTTGCAAACTTAGAACTAGTGTTTCTGTGGATAAAACTTTTTAAATGAAAAAGATAGCTTAGAATAAAAATCTACCTTTTTCATTATAAAGTGTTCATAACCCAATTCATTGTGACATATTAAGCAGAATTAGTTATGCAATGATAAACTCTTAGTTAACTGATCTGTGGGTGGCTTAATGAATCTTATTTCTATCAGGAAACATTTAATTAAAACATGATTAATAGCCATTACAACATTATTACAAAGTTACAAACATTGCTTCTCAATTAAATCTCATTTTTTGTACTTAAAATAATGAAGTTCATTTTAATCATATAATAGTAGCATCTCAGTTTAAAAAAATTGGTTTTTTATACTATTAAACACATGAAAGAGGAAAGAAAGAAAAGAAATCACACATCACTGTGTGCTTGTGCTTATCTTGTTTTCTTTTTATGAACTTTTTGGTTTAGATACATTAGTGATCAGAAATTCATCTAAATAGTACAAGATGTAGAACACTAGAGTTGGAATCAGGAATCCTTCAAAGCCTATCTTAGACATTTATCATTTATGGAATCCTGGATCAATCAATTTACTTTTTTAGAACTTCAGTTTCCTACTTTATAGATAATGGTGATGAAGATGAGGGTGGTAATGTTGGGGATAGTGGTGGTGAAGATGACGCCAAACCCTGCCATGATAAAAGGAGACATAGAGAGTGGATTTTAAAACTGAAGACATATATTCTGCTGTTGCTATTCTTGTTGCTATTGCTATTTGCTGTTCCTGCTTCTACTGCTGCTGCTTTTATTTTTACTGAGGCATTGTGTGGAAGGAGCAAGGATGGCAAAACTGGACTATAGTGGTTTTCACTTATTCCTTACTAATTCAGAAGTAGCTAAAATCTGGAATTCTGGTATCTTGGTCATGTTCATTCAGGTTTGTGCAGCCAAATAGAGATGTAGAGTTACTGATCTTCAGAACCCTATAAAAATGTATGTGCTAAGAAAGAGAGATAAAGAGGGTTTGATTGGTATGATTATGGTGGAAGGTAGAGAAAGTTGTTTCTGGATGAAGTCACACAATAAAGGGACATCAATGGTACTTAAGGTCCAGGAATGGGGAGCCAGAAGTCCAGTGCAAAAAAGATGTATCCTCCCAGATACTGACTCCATGAAGCATAATCCTGGTGATCTTTCCTTAGTTATTGCTCTATTATTTCTCTGTGTACACTGGCACAGTGGACTTGTTTTGAAAACCTGGTTTTAAATTCTAGATTTACATTTTTATTGCCAATATCACATTGGGCAGATTATTCTCTTTGGGACTCATTTTCTTAATCTGAATTGATCAAACAATACATATTTATTAAGCACCTGATATATGGCACACTACTGGGAGCTTTAAATATAATTAGAAAAATGAAGCAACATGATTCACTATAGTTTATAATCTAAAATTTGAGGAAATAGATATGTTCAAGCTACCATACACACACATATATATAAGTGTAAAATAAGTGATTTAGATTAGATGATCTCTAAGCACCCTTGTAATTCTCATGTCTATAGGATGCTATAATCCTGATCACGATTGCCATTTCTGAACTCCTTTACCCCCTCCAACAAATAAGAATCATCTATAAAGTGATGTATTTCTATTTTCTGGCTTATCAATCTAGGTGATACAAAATAGTTTCCTATCTAGTCATCTATCTGCATATCTATGTTTATATCTATATCTGCATTATCTATATCTATATCATGTATCTATATCTATATCATCTCTGTATATCTATTTATCTAATTATCTAGACAGACATCTAAGCAAAGTCATATACAAATAGCAACTATGAATGTGGAATAGTTGAGAAGTACAAAATGAAGTTATATAAATGAAAACTTTGGAATAAAGGAATTGTTTATTAGACAAAGAAATTAGCTTTTCAGAAGGAGATATTCAAGCAAAAATGTGTTCTGTAAGCAGATAAGTACAGTCAAATTGTAAGGAGACTAATGAACACAAGGAAATTTATTCTTTTTTTACCTTCAGGGCTATATTTATGTGATATGAGACATAATAAGCATATCATATAACTTCAATATCATAGGTTATCCTCATTAGAATTAAAAATTATTTCATTTTCTATAGTCAGAGAAACTAATACACCAATATTTTGGGAAATTTTCACCTTCTTCCATTCTTTCCCCTTCAATGGAAAACCATTAAATATCCTGAAATATCTATGGCTTATTAACTATATCAACAAAGATGTTCCCCTCAGATCATACACAGCAATTTTTCCCCTCCTGATTCTCCTAGCATGGTGTATTGGAAATGTATTTCTTCAACATCTTTAATAAACACTGTGTTAAGGTCTCCTGATCTTTCCTCACATATAATATGAAACAAACCTCTTAACAGAAATCTGATCAACAAAACCCAGAAAGAGAAGCTAGGAGAAGAACATCTACCTCAAGGTTTGTCTTCTGGGATTGTGTGTGAGCCAGTCACAGAAAGCAGACTTTTCTGGGAGCACAGTATAGGGTGATAGCCTGAGAGTGGGACTAGCCTGATCAGTCACAGAGGCATGAAACAACTGGGGAACAGAGGAATTGGGCTTATCTGCAGGGCTGAAAGGTGGCAGTGCAAGAGAGTTGCAGTGACCTATCCCTACGCATCTCTGGTTTGAAGGAACTCAGAGTCCGTACCTTCATTTCAGCTGAAGCTTCTTCCCAGAACAAACATAACTCCAGCCCACCTCCACCGCAGACTCACCTGTGAGCAGCAGAGCTCCCTCAGCTGTGAATAGGGAGAGTGATTACCTCATCACAGGACATAGACCACCATTGTACAAAGATAAAAGTATTCAGCAACTTCAACCACCCCCTCCAGGCCAAGGGAAAGGGCCTCAAATCAAGGTCAAAGATAATCCAGAGTAAGCAATCAGCATCCCCTACTGGCCACTTGGAGTTACTAAACCCAGTGAGTAAAGCCTCTAGGGATCTCAACACCAAACCCCTGTGAACCATCCCCTCTCCCAATACAAGATATTAGGAAAATGAAGAAAGACCAGTGGAAAAGAGGGTTCATAGAAAAATTCCTAGAAAGAAAAGGTCCTAAATCAGAGAGACGTAGAACCACTGAGGAGAATTTGATTTGATCACTACCACAGAAAGACATCCTTGGAGAAATCAGGAAGGAGGTCAAAAATAAATTGGATAATTAGGGAGAGAAAATTAGCACCTTGCAACAAGAAAACAAATACTTGGAAAAATACAATTGGTCAAAAGCAAAAAGAATATAATTCTCTCAAAAACCTCAATTGGTGAAATGGAAAACTTTCCAAAATAGAACTGAAAAAGTAGTTGCAAAGGGTAAATGAAGAAAATTCTTCTCTTAAAAAAAAGAAGCGCTAAAAAAATAAGAACGGAGTCTGGAAACTAATGACTTCATGAGACAAGTAAACAAAACCAAAAGACAAAAAAAAACCAGAAGAAAATATAGACTATCTCATCAGCAAAACCACTGACCTTGAGAATAGTTCAAGGAGAGAAAAACTAAGAATTATTGGACTTCCTGAAAACATTGAAGAGGAAAAAAAGCCTAGACTTAATATTACAAGATTTAGTGATGAAAAACTGCCCTAATACCATAGAAACAGAGTGAAAAATAGTTATAAAAAGAATGCATTGATCCACTCTGAAAAGGGATCCCAAAATGGAAATGCCATGGATTATTGTGACGAAATTCTAAAACTATCAGATAAGAGAAAATCATGCAAGAAGCCTGAAATAAATAATTAAGATTCCAAGCAGCCACAGTAAAGATTACTCAGGACCTGGCTGCATCAACTAAAGGATCAAAGGGATTGGAATGTGATATTCTGAAAAGCAAGGGAACTTGGAATGCAGGCAAGAATTCATTATCCAGCAAAACTGAGTCTATTCTTCCAGGTAAAAAGATGGACATTTAATGAAATAGGAGACTTCCAACTTTTCCTGATCAAAAGACCAGAACTTAATAGAAAATCTGAACTTCAAACAGGAGATGCAAGAGACACATGAAAATGTTAAAAAAAAGGGGGGGGGGATCTGCTTTCCAATAGGATGAAACTGGCTATTTCCCTACCTGCGAGAAAGACTCTAATAACTCTCAATAACTGTAATTCAATTAGAGAGAATATACTTAGCCAGAAGTATAGGACACTCATGACTTTTCTGTGACTCAGATAGAATGATTTTAAAACAATACCTCCTTGGGGGTGGCTAGGTTGTGCAGTGGATAGAGCACTGGCCCTGGAGTCAGGAGTACCTGAGTTTAAATCCAGTCTCAGATATTTAATAATTACTTAGCTGTGTGGCTTTGGGCAAGCCACTTAACCTCATTGCCTTGCAAAAACTAAAAGAAAAACAACAACAAAAATACCTCCTTAAAACAGAAGACAGTAAAGAAATGGGAGGATGGAGGAGACTGAATTAAGAGATACATAGGACCTATTGCAATAGAGGGGAAGAAGGGAGGAGGTGAGAACCACCTGAATCTTACTCTCATCAAATTTGGCTTAACATACATATATTCAGTTAAGATAAGAAACTTATCATATCTTTCAAGGATTAAAAGGGGAAGGGAAGAGGGGTGGGAAGGAAAAGGGGAACCAACAGAAGGAATGGATGGAAGAAGGGGCAAAGGGAAAGGGGGATAGGTTTATAATTGTCTGTCTCTGTTTTAACCCTTCCCTGTTTAGGTATGAGCACCATATTGGTGTCAAAGAAAGAGGCAGATTTCCATCTTCCCCTATTTTTCCAAAGAGTTTATATAGAAGTGGAACCAATTGTTCCTTAAAGTTAGATAGGATTCAGTTGTGAATCTATCTGGTCCTGTAGATTTTTTCTTAGAGAGTTCAATAATGGCTTGCTGCTATTTTATTCCAAGATATGGTTGTTTAGGTATTAAATTCATATTACCCGGCAAACATATTTTTGTAAATATTCATCCATTTCACTTAGATTGTCAAATTTATTAGCATAGCGTTGGGCAAAATAATTCTAAATTATTACTTTAATTTCCTCCTCATTGGTGGTGAGTGCACTTTTTTCATTTATGATCCTAGCAACTGGGTTTTCTTTTCTCTTTTTTTTAAAAATCAAATTGACCAGAGGTTTATCTATTTTATTGGATTTTTTTCACAAAATCAACTGTTTGTTTTATTTATTAGTTCAATTGTTTTCTTGCTTTTGATTTTATTAATTTCACCTTTAATTTTTAGAATTTCTAATTTGGGTTTTTAATTTGTCTTTTCTCCAATTTTTAGTTGCATATTTAGTTCACCGATTTTCTCTTTCTCTAATTTATTCATGTAAGCATGTAAAAATATAATATATTCCCTGACATCCACCTTCAGTGAATCCTTGGTCATATTGGCCAGTCTGAGAGGTGTGAGGTGGTACCTCAGAGATGCTTTAATTTTTATTTCTCTAATAAGTAGTGATAGGTTTTGATATGTTGTTTCATTATTGTCATTATCTATGATGAAATACTTAATTCTTAATATAATTTGTTTGATTCACTCATTTTTTTAAAATTAGGTCATTTCATTTCCAGGGTCTATATCTCCTTGGTCCAATATTCCATATGATTTTTATTTCATTATGTTCTGGGAAAGATGTTTTCATTATTTTTGACATTTTGCAAATGATCATTTGGTTTTTTATGCCCTAGTATATGGCCAATTTCTGTATAAATGTCATGTACTGAAGAAAAAAAGTATATTCCTTTCTATCCCCATTCAATTTCCTCCATAGGTCTACCATATCTAGATTTTCTAACAATCTGTTTTCCTCCTTAACTTCCTTCTTGTTTATTTTATGAATAGATTTATCTAAATCTGACAGTGGGAGGTTAAGGTCTTCCACTAGTAGAGTTTTCCTGTCTATCTCTTCCTGTAACTCTATCAACTTCTCCTCTAAGAATTTGGATGCTGTCCCATGGGGTGTGTACATATTTAGTATTGAAATTACTTCACTGTCTAAGGTACCTTTTAGGTTTATATCATTTCCTTCCTTATCTCTTTTAATGCTGTCTATTTTTGTATCTGCTTTGTCTGAGATGAGGATTGATATCTCTGCTTTTTTCACTTCAGTTAAAGCAAAATATATTTTGCTCCAACATTTTATCTTTATTTTTTATGTGTCTCTCTGTTTCAAATGAGTTTCTTATAAGCAATATCTTGTAGGATTCTGGTTTTAATCCACTCTGCTATCCACTTCTGTTTTAAGGAAGAGTTAATCACATTCACATTCAAAGTTATAATCTTTTTTGCCCTCTATGCTATCTTCCCTCTGTTTGTATTTGCTCCCTCTTTTCTCTTTATCCATATTCCCCAGTATTTTGTTTCTGAATACTGCCACTTCAGTGTGTTTGTTCTCCTATATCAACCCCCTCCCCCTTCTTTCACCTTTCCTTTTTCCCCTTCTTCCTTCTGTTAGTTTCCCCTTTCTCCCCCTTCCCATCCCCCACCCCTCCCCTTTACCCCTTTTAATACCTGAAATGTACAAATTTCTTAAATTAAATGAGTGTGCGTGTAAATTAACTTTAAGCCAAGTCTGATGAGAGGAAGTTTCAGATGGTTCTCACCTCCTCCCTTCTTCCCCTCTATTACAATAGGTCTTTCATATCTTTTAATGTAATGAGATTTACCCTATTCAATCTCCTTTCTCCTCCTTTCTGTCCCCCTTTTTAAGTAAGTATTGTTTTTAAATCATTCTGAGTCACAGAAACGTTATGATTTTCCATCACTTCTGCTTAAGTATATTCTAATAGAGTTACAATTCTCAAGAGTTATGAGAATCTTTCTCCCAGGTGGGGATATAGCCAGTTTCATCTTATGGGATAACAGTTTTTTTCTTTACCCCCTTTTTTTTCTCTTTTTTTATATATCTCTTTAGTCTCCTGCTTGATGTCCAAATTTTCTATTTAGCTCTGGTCTTTTCATTAGGAAATTTTGGAAGTCTCCCATTTCTTTAAATGTCCATCTTTTGCCCTGGAAGAGAAGGGTCAGTTTTGCCAGATAGTGGATTCTTGACTGCATTCCAAGCTCCTTTGGTCTTTGGAATATCTCATTTTGGGCCCTTCAGTCCCTTAATGTTGATGCACCCAAGTCCTCCATAATCCTTACTGTGGCACCTTAGTATGTAAATTGTTTCTTTCTTGCTGCTTGCAGGATTTTCTCTTTTATCTGAGTGTTCTGGAATTTGACCACAATATATCTTGGTGTTTTCATTTAAATATCTCTTTCCAGAGGGGATGAATGTATTCTTTAACTAACTATTTTGCCCACTGGTTCCATGATATCAGAGCAGTTTTACATCACTAAATCATGTAATCTTAAATCCAGGCTTTGTTTCTCTTCAATGTTTTCAGGAAAACCTGTAATTCACAGGGTGTCCCTTCTTGATCTATTCTCAAGATCAGTGGTTTTGCTGATGATGTATTTCATATTTTCTTCTATTTCATCAATTTTTGGTTTTGTTTAGCAGAATCCTGTTGTCTCATTAAGTCCTTAGTTTCCACCAATGCCATTCTTTTTTTAGAGAAGAATATTCTTCATTTGCCTTTTGCGACTCCTTTTGCATTGGTCAATTCTATTTTTGAAAGAGTTTTCCATTTGACCAATTGAGGTTTTGAGAGAATTATTGTCTTCTTGCATTTGTCCAATTTTATTTTCCAAGGATTTGTTTCATTTTTGCAAGGTATTAATTTTCTCCCCCAAATTTTCCAATTCATTTTTAAACTCCTTCCTGATTTCTTCAAGGAAGTCTTTCTGTGCTGGAGACCAGATCATATTCTCCTCAGAGTTTCTAGCTCTCTCTGATTTAGGGTCTTTTCCTTCTAGGAATTTTTTCTATGGACCTTCCTTTCCACTTTATTTTCCTAAGACTTTGTGTTGGAGAGATGCTAGTTGACAGAGGTTTGATTTTGAGATCCCTAGAGGCTTTACTCACTGGGTTTATTAACTCCAAGTGGGCCAGCCAGTTGGCTATGTTGCTTGCTTTCTCTGGAGTATCTGTGATCTTTATTTGAAGCCCTCTCCCTTGGCCTGGAGGGGGTGATTGAAGCTCTTGAATACTTTTTATCTTTGAACAATAGAGGAATTTGTCCTAGGGCAAGGTAATTACTCTCCCTATTCACAGCTGAGGGAGCTCTGTTGCTCATGCCCAAGCCTGGGGCATAGGTGTGCTCTAATTGTGTTTGTTTTGGGAAGAGGCTTCAGCTGAAATCAAAGTGTGGACTCTGAGTTCCTTCAGACAAGAGGAGCCTAGGGAATAGATGGCTGCAACTCTTACACACTGGAACTCACACTCTAACCCTGCCAATAAGCTCCATACAATCAGTGCCACAACCAATGTCTCTGCTCCCCAGTTAGCTCACCCCTCTGTGACTGATCAGGCTAGTCCTGCTCTCAGGTTCTTAGGCTCTCACCCTGTCTTGTGCTCCCAGCAGAGTCTCCTTCTTGTTCCCAGGGTCATCCACAATCTGGGAAGACAAATTCTGAGATAAATTTTCTTCTCCTACCTTCTCTTTCTGGTTTTGTTGATCAGATTTCTGTTAAGAGGTTTGTTTCATAATATATGTGAGGGATGATCAGGAGACTTTAGCACAGTGCCTGTCATTTCTGTGCCATCTTGCTGGAAGTCTGATATATTCTTTGAATAACTAGCTTACCCTCTTTTTCCATATCAGGGCAATTGTCCTTCACTAAAGTATCTATCCAGTTTTTTTTTCCTACTCATTGTTTTCAGAAATCCCAATGATTCTTAAATTGTCAGTCCTGAATCTATTCTCCAGGTTATTTGTTTTGCAGATGAGACGATTTACATTTTTTTCTATTTTGGGGTAACTTTTTTTTGTTTTGTTTAACAGATTCTTGTTGTCTCATGAATGTTTCCACAGATTCCAATCTTTTTAAAAGAATTTTCTTCATTTACTTTTTGCAACTCCTCTTCCAATTGTTCAGTTCTATATTTGAAGCATTTTTTTCCATTTGCCCAATTGTGCTTTTGAGAGGATTATTTTCTTTTTGCCCTTGTCCAATTGTATTTTTGTTTTCTTGTTGCAAGATTATAATTTTCTCTTAAAAAGGGTTAATTTTCTCTTGTATTTCTTTTCCCAATTTTCTAATTGATATTTAAACACCTTCCTGTTCCCTACTGGAGGTCTTTTTTGACTGGAGATCAATTCATATTCTCCTCGTAATTTCTAGTTCTCTATGAGTTAAGATCCTGTCTTCAAGTTAACTTTCAAAGAATCCTCTTTTTGCAGGCTTTTCTTCATTTTCCTAGGATCTTGTGTTGGAGGAGGGGCTGGTTTACAAACCTTTGATGTTGAAATCTCTAAAGGCTTTACTCATTGGGCTTCGTATCTCACTAAGAGATGTCAGAGGCTTTTTCTGGAGTATCTGTTACCCTAACCCTAACCCTAACCCTAACCCTAACCCTTTCACAAAGGAGGTTTACTTTCACTTAACAGAGAAAAAATTTGCACAATGATATAGGCATACTTAACTTCTCTGATCAAAACCCTATTTAATACTAAAAATGGAATTGTTCAGTAGATCATCAGGGGAAGCAATTCTCATGATCATATGCAGTGACTAAGCCTAAGATGTTCTGATTCCAATTATCTGGTCCTTAACAGAAGTTAATAAGATTATGTCTACATATATTCATCAAACATTTGGAGATTCAGGGGAAAAAAAGATATTTGGATATCATTTCCTAGTACTTGTATTTGAAACCATGGTAATGGAGAATATTTCTAAGGAAGAGCTGATAAAGGGGGAGAGTGAAATGGAGAAGAGAGCAAGACAAATGAAAAATTAAGAAACAAGGGAAAATAGGGAAAGAATAGAGAAGAAAGGAGATTCAAGTTTAGACTAATACCTCGCACATTATCAAAAGAACTGCTCCAAATGCTTACATAGTCCATATATATGTGTGTGACATACACATATCTAAATGGATATATATATATATATATATGTGTGTGTGTGTGTGTGTGTGTGTGTATACATTATATATACACATATAGACACATAATAAACAAGTTACAAAAAAAGTAAAAGCAGCCAAATAGATCTAAAAGAAAGCAGAAAAGTTTATGAACAAAGATTACAGACAGTGATCTGATTTACATTTTAAGAAATTACTTATTTTTCCAACTACATGCAAACATAGCTTTCCACAATCATTTTTGGTAAGGTTTTAAATTTCACATTCTTTCCCCCTCTCCCTTACCTTCCCCTGCCCTTGGGAAAAAACAAATCAATATAGGTTATTCATATATAACTACGTTAAATATAGCTCTATATTAATCATGCATGTCATAAAAAGGAAAATGAAACCTTCAGAGGGAAAAGAAACTATAAAATATAAATAATTGAAAAATTGAAAATATTAAGTTTTGTTCTACATTCAGACTCCATAGTTCCTTCTCTCAATGTGGATGGTAGTATTTCTATCACAAGATCTTTAGAATTTTCTTTGATTATTGTGCTGCTGAGTTAAGCAAGTCCATCACCTTTGATCATCACACAATGTTGCTGTTAATATGTATGTTATTATTCTGGTTCTACTTACTTCACTCAGTATCAGTTCACACAAGTCTTTCAATGCTTTTCTGAAATTCCAGCTCTCATTACTTACAGAAGAAAAGCATTCCATCACATTCATACACTACAATTTTTTGAGCCATTCACTGATTGTTGGGCATCCCCTCAGTTTTCAATTCTTTGTCATTACAAAAGATCTACTATAAATATTTTTGTACATGTGGATTTTTAGTCTTTCCTGTGAACTCTTTGACAGACCTAGTTGTGGTATGTTTGGATAAAAGAGCATGCACAGTTTCATTGCCACTTGGCACATTTCCAAATTGCTTACCAGAAAGGTTGGATCAGTTCCCAGCACCATCACCAATTCATTAGTGTCTCAGGTTTCCCACACTCTTTCCAACATTAATCATTTTCCTTTTTTGTCATATTGGCTGATATGTGTGAAGTGGTAGCTCAGAATTTCTTTAATTCACATTTCTCAAATCAATAATTATTTAGAGTATCTTTTCATATTGCTTTAAATAGCTTTTATTTCTGTATCTGAGAATTTCCTGTTCATATCCTTTGACCACTTATCAACTGGTGAATTACTTGTATTAATTTGCCTTAATTCTCTCTATATTTTAAGAAACCCTTATCAGAAACAATAGCTGTAAAAAATGTTTCCCAACTTACAACATTGCTTTTAATCCTGGTTTCATTGATTTTATTCATGCAAAATATTTCTATTTTAATGTAATCAGTATTGTGCATTTTGCCTGTTATAATGTTCACTATCTCTTCTCTGGTCATAAACTGCTCCTGTTTCTATAGTTCTGAAAGATAAACTATTCAGTATTCTCTTGACTTTCTTTTTATCAATATATATATATATATATATATATATATATATATATATATACACCTTTGTATGTAGAAATGTACCTATTTTAATATTATCTTGGTATAGGTTATGAGATGTTGGTATATGACATACTATTACCCAGTTTTCCTAGCAGTTTTTGCTAAAGAGCAGTTCTTATCCCAGAAGCTGAAGTCTTTGGATTTATAGGGCAGTAGAACATTATATTCATTTACTGCTATTTCTTTTGTATCTAATCTATTCCTTCGATCCATCTCCCTGTTTCTTAGTCAATACAAAACAGCTTTGATAATCACTGCTTTACAATATAATTTTAGATCTGGTAGAACTACACTATTTGCTTTGCTTTTTTTTCCCCATTAATTCTCTTGATATCTTTGAACTTTGGTTGCCCTAGATAAATTTGTTACTATTTGTCTAGTTCAATAAAGCAATTTTTTGAAGTTTGTTTATTATGGCACTGAATAAGTAGTTTAATATAGGAGGAAACATCATTTTATCATATTAGTTTTGCATACCTATGAGCAATTGGCATTTGTCCAGTTATTTAGAGCTGATTTTACTTATGTGAAAAGTGTCTTGTAATTGTTTTCATATAGGTTCTGAATTTGTTTGGATAGGTTAGACTCCCTAGTATTTATTGGTGTCTACAGTTACTTGAAATGCAATTTCTCTTTTTCTTGCTGCTGTCCTTTGTTGTTAATGTATAGAAATACAGATGATTTATGCAGGTTTATTTCATATTCTGTAGCTTTCCAAAATAGTTTTATAGTTTATTTGCTAAAATTCTCTAAGTATACCATGAAATTATCTTGATTGCCTGTTCTAATTTCTTTAATTTCTTTTTCATCTGTTATTGCTAAAGTTGACATTTCTAATACAATACTGAATAATAATGATGATAACAAACATGCTTATTTCAATCTTGATCTTATTGTGAATGATTCTAGCTTATCTTCATTACATGTATTACTTGCTTATGATTTTAGATATATACAACTTTCTATTTTTTAATTTTTATTTTTTTAGGTTTTTGCAAGGCAAATGGGGTTAAGTGGGTTGCCCAAGGTCACAGGTCAAGCTAATTTTTTTTAAGTGTCTGAGACCAGATTTGAACCCAGGTACTCCTGACTCCAAGGCCGGTGCTTTATCCACTGTGCCACTTAGCTGCCCCACAACTTTCTATTTTAATGAATTCATTTATTGCTATGCTCTCTAGCGTGTTTAATAAGAATGAGTATTGTATTTTGTCAAACGTTTTTTCAGCATCTATTGATATAATCATGATTTCTGTTAGTTTTGTTATTGATATATATAATTATGCTGTCAATTAGTTTTCCTAATATTGAACCAAGCCCACATCCCTGGTAGAAATTCTTCCTGCTCATGATGATAACTTGCTGTAATCACTGCTAATATTTTATTTTAAATGATTCAATCAATATTCATTAGGGAGATTGGTTTATAATTTTCTTTCTCTGTTTTGACTCTCCCTGGTTTAGGTATTATTACCATATTGGTGACCTAAAAGGATTTTCATAGAACTCCTTAATTTTTCCATTTGTTTAAATAGAATTAAAATTAATTTTTCTTTAAAAGTTTGGTAGAATTCACTTTTGAATCCATCTGGCCCTGGAGATTTTTTTCTTATGGAGTTTATTGATGAACTGTTAAATTTTTCTTGAAATAGTGTTATGTATTTATTTACTATGCTGCCAATATGGGTATTTATATTTTGTGGATATTCATCTAATTCACATTGTTAAATTCTTTGGCATAGAGTTTGGCAAAATATAACTGAATTATTGTTTCACCCTTTTCATTTTTGATATTGGTAATTCAGTTTTATTCTTTCTCTTTTTAAAATAAAATTAACTGTAGGTTTATCTATTTTATTGACTTTTTCATAAAACTAACTCTTAGGTTTATTTATTGTTTTAATAGTTTGATTACTTTGATTTCAGAATTTCTGATTAGTATTTAATTAGGGATTTTTAAATTGTTCTTTTCTAGCTTTTTTTGTTTGATGCCCAATTCATTGAGCTCTTTCTCTACTTTATTCAAGTAAACATTTAAAGATATAAATTTTTCCCTAATAACTGCTTTGGCTCTCACTCATAAATATTGTTACATTGTTTCATTATTGTCATTGTCTTGGATGAAATGATTATTTCTATAATTGGATGTTTGAACCAATCAATCTTTAAAGTTAGATTATTTAATTTCCAATTAATTTTAGTCTATCTTTCAATTACCTTTTATTATACATGATTTTTATTGCATCATTATGATGCATTAAACAATTTTGCCTTTCTGCATTTGATTGGGAGGATTTTGGTCCTAATACATGATCAATTTTTGTAGGTGCCATTTACTGCTAGGACAAAATATATTCCTTTCCTGGGAAAAAATATAATCCTTTCTACTCTCATTCAGTTTTCTTGAGAGGTATCCTATATGTAACATTTCTAAAATTTTATTCAGCTCTTAAATTTTCTTATTTTTTTTCTTGTGACTTGATTTACCTTATTCTGAGAAAGCGAGGTTGTGGTTCTCCCACCAATATTTGAATCATATTTATAAGTAAGACCCATTTCTCAAGTGCTAAAAGGTTTAAATATATGAAGAGCTAACTCTTTAAGAAAGACAAAAACAAACTTATCTAAAATCAGAAGAAAATGCTCCAAATCATTATTAGAGAAATTCAAATTAAACCAAATTTGAAATTGTGTCTTAAAACAATTAAAATGGTAGTCAACAAAAATATAAATGTTGACATAGTTTTGGGAGAATAGGCAAATTTTTGCACTATTAGTAGAACTGTTAATGTATACAATCATTCTAGAAAGCTATTTGTTACTATATGTGAAAAAATTACTAAGAAGTTTTAGATCTTTGATTCAGTTATACCACTGATTATTCTATAGCTAAAGTAAATTAAAGAAAAAGAGAAACAACTCATAGGTACAAAACATTCTCAGTAGCTCTTCATTGGCAAAAATATGTAGAAATAAAGGGGATTCCATCACTTAAGCAATGTCTCAATATTATGTAACAGTGAAGAAAAATGAAATGATCAGAAGTAGAACACTTTATAAATTAAGAATTACAATGACTAAATAATCTACATTAGAATTAGTATTTATATCTTTTTATGTGGGTAGAGAAAATAGTCCAACAGTATTTGTGGGAATCATCACCTTTTTCAATTTTCTGACTCCAATAAGGAATCTCTAAAAGTACCTGGAAATTCTTTTTTTTCCCTCTATTTTTGTAGTACCTGGAATTTCTATGGCCCTTCAGATAGATTAACAAAGATGTTCCCCTTAAATGTAACAAAGACCTTTTACTCCCTCTGATGCTCCTGGCATGGAAATGTTGTCTATTTATAATCCTTGATAATAAAACCATTACATCAAGGACCTTGTTTTATCAAAAATGTCTGTTTTACATATTTTTGATAGATTAAACAGTACCCTGTACAAAGTTATACCAAAGAAATCAAGGAAAAGGGAAAAGGAGCTATAAGGATAAATATTCATAGAAGGTCTTTTTGTACTGGCAAAAATAGACATGAAGGAGATGTTGTAGATTGCGGAATGCTTTAAAAATTTATGGTCAATGAATATGATAGATTACTTTTGTACTGAAGAAATGAAGAAAAACGTTATTTTAAAAAGCCATAATGATTTTCTTTCTCTCACTCCATCATTTTGAGTACAATCCCTCATATTCTGTAAAGCATTCCCATATATAATCACCTAATTTGTTCTTTACTATAGCAAAGTTGAAAAGACTGAAACTCACAGAGTAAAGGGAATGTTTTTATTGATATTTTTCCACATTGATTTCTTTTGCATGAGATAGTCAGTTGTTCTAAGAATTAGAATACATTTTTTTTCTGAAGGTTTGATATATTGAAGTCTGAAATTTCAAACCTTAATGATTCAGTGTCTGATGGCACTATTGAAGCCATCATTAAAATTTAGAAGAAGAATTTATTAGTCATTTAGTTTGATCCATTACTATGAAGATTCTGAAGCTTATTACTCATACCCATGAAGGAACTTTTCACATGTTACACACCCAGTTACAGATCTATGATGAACCCAAATGTCTTGCCCCCTAGACAAATGTTTCTTCTAATGATACAAAGAACTCCAGAGTCAGTTTGAGTTTTTGATAATATTTGCTGCTCATTTAAGAATTGTGGTTAAAATCATGTTGCATGTCATTTAAGGTTTAACTTTCAAGGTTATCCTCTTCCTGCTATGCCATTTAACTGGGAATACTCCTCATTCTATTTGATTTCTTTCTGCATGAATAAGTGCTTCAGGGAAGGTAAGGAAATTTTCATCCAAATGATGCAGCGCAGTTGACAATGCTTAATAATATATGGGTATTATATAATATAATGGTAGTGGTAGTAGGGATGATGATGATTATGATGATGATAAAGATGAAAATATGGTATTATTTCAGTCTTTGTTCATTTGTAAGCCCTGTTTGGTCTTACTGCAAATAAATTAGAAGACAATTGAATGTTGGGGTAAAAAAGATTTACTGTAAGAAGTGGAAAATAAATAGATTTTGCATGTTTCTGAATGACAAAAGAAGTTGGGATAGAATTTTAGAACAAAACACAACAATCATGTCAAATAATTATTGATTTTTTAAAAAGCACTCACCTGAATTACACATTTCATTACACTGCAAGTAATATTTAAAATATTTACATTTAGTTTTATGACTTGGAAAAATCAAATAAATAACAAACAGAATTTTTCAATTCATTGTTTAATTATTTAATTTATTTACATAGCATGATTACTTCTAAAGTTACTTGAGATACCTTGCTATTTAACACAAGCACAAAAAAGCAAAACATTATGCAATCCATTATAACATAAGCAACATGAGGTCATTAAGCAGACATCAAAACTGTCTGGTACTGACTAAGAAATAGAGATGTAGATCCTTGGAGTAAATTAGACCTAAAAGAAACTAGAGTAATTGATTATAGTAATATATTATTTGATAAACCCAAAGACATTAATTTTTATCATAATAACTCACTATTTGACAAGAACTGGATAATAATATGGCAAAAACTAGGCATTGACCAACATCTAACATCATAAACAAAGTAAGGTAAAACTTGGAATCAAGGATGTATGCATAAAGGGTGTAATCACAGACCAATTAAAAGAACAAGAAATAGTTTATCTGTTGGAATTATGGAAGAAGGAGAAATTTATGGTCAAATAAAAGTTAGAAAACATTATAGATTGGAAAATTCAAAATTTTGACTGTATTAAATTTTTAAAAATTTTGCACAAACAAAAGCAGTGCTGCCAAGATTAGAAAAAAATGCAGAAAGCTGAGAATCAATTTTTCCAATTAATATGTCTGATAAAGACTCATTTATAAAATATATGGAAAATTGAATCAAATTAAAAAGATTACAAAGCATACTCCAATTGATAAATGGCCAAAGGTTATAAACAGATAGTTTTCAGAAGAAAAAATTAAAACTATGTAAAGTGAAAATATGCTCCAATAATTATTGATTAGAGAAAATTAAAATAGTTCTGAGTTTCTACCGCATAATTATCACATTGACTAAGATGCCAATAAAGGAAAATGATCAATACTCCAGAGGATGTGTGAAAATTGGGACACTAAAACACCATAGATGGAACTGTGAACTGATCCTAATACTGGAGATCAATTGCCCAAAGTGCCAATAAAACTGTGTATTTGTTCCAGCAATACCTCTGCTAGGTCTATATTCCAAGGAGATGATAAAAAAATGATAAAAGTCCCATGTTTAGGAAAATATTTATAGCAGTTCTTTTTGTAGTTGCAAAGGAAATTGAGGGGATGCTCATCATTTGGGGAATATGAATGTTATGGAGTATTATTTTTCTGTAGGAAATCATGAATACTTAGACTTTAAAAATATATGGAAAGACTTGCATGAACTAATGCTAAGTGATCAGAACCAAGAGTAAATTGTATACATTAAAAATAACAATGTGAGATGATCAATTATGATTGCTATATCTCCTCTTAGTAGTTTAGTGATCAAGAACAATCCTGAGAGAGATCTCTTATGGAAAATACCATTCACATCCAGAGAAAAAATTATGGAGTTTGAATGCAGAGCAAAGATTACTATGTTCACTTCTTTAAATTTATTTTATATACATATATATATATATATATATATATATATGTATATATATATGAAATTTCAGACACATGTGCCCTAGTGGGAGATTTAAAAGGTATGAAAAAAATAGAAAAATGAAGGAACAACTATAACTAATTGTTTCTCATTAATGGAACAGTAAAGTATGCCTGGGGTGGAGTCAAGATGGTGGCAAGAAGCTAGCATGCTTCCAGAATTTTTACCTACACAATGATAAATAATGTCTGGACAGACATAAAAAAAGAGACAAAAAAAGGTTTTTAAATCTAGACATTATGGAGAATATTCATACAAGTTTTTTTTTTCTTTGAGGGAAAAGGGGAAGTAAAACTCAGCTACTCACCTAGATGGGAGAGAGAGAGAGAGAGAGAGAGAGAGAGAGAGAGAGAGAGAGAGAGAGAGAGAGAGAGACAACCAGCTGCAGACTTCTATCAGCAATGCAAACCAGGTTCCAGAAAGAAGATAGCAGTCCAGCTCCCAGCTAGATAGTAGGCCAGTTTGGGGAGAGGGTTGCAACCCCAGACAAAGTCTGAGTCCTGGGAACACTGGGGCAAACAGACAGGCTTGAGTAGGAAACAAACTACTGCATTGGCAAAGCCTTGACAAGAAAGAGGAAACAAACCTCTGCATAGGCAATGACTGGGCTGTATAGGTAACATCAGGGCAAGCAATAAGCCGGGGACCATATCCCCAGCCCAAACACAAAAAGCTCAAGACTTATAAACAAAGAGCAGAGATCAACTCTCAAATGAGCAAAAAAAATAAACTGAGCACTAAGCTTAGAAATGAAAAATGTAGACAGAGATAATAAAAATGCCATCTCCGAAGAATAAAGCACTGAGAAATTAGATATATAGGAAGCCACAAAGGACCTTATGAATTGAACTCAAATCTAAAACCTCATGGAAGACCTTAAAAAAATGAAAGAAGAGTGGAAGGAACAAAAGAAATGAAAGCCATGCAGGAGAATTAGGAAAAAGTGATTGAAATCAACTCCTTAAAACAAAAAATGACCAAATGAAAAAGAATGTAACTGATCAAAAAATAGAACCAATTAAGTAGAAAAGGAAAACAACTAATCACAAAGCAAAATAAACCAACTGGAAAGTAAAACAAGTCATTTAAAAATAAAATTAACCAACTAGAAAAAGAAACATTAAAGTTAACTGAAGAAAAGAAAATCCTGAAAATCAAAATTGACAATTAGAAACTAATGAATTGAGATAGCATGATTTCATCAAATAAAATCAAATCCTGAAAAAATTAATGAAAATGTAAAGTATCATTTAGGAAAAATAAATGACCTGGAAATTAGGTTCAGGAGTGTTAGTCTTTGAATTATTGGCCTACTCGAGAGCCTAGATCCAAAGAAGAACCTAGAAAATATCAATGAGGAAATATCATGGAAAATGGTCCCCAAATGACATCCTTTTGAATTTTTTTCCAATGGTATAAAAATATTTCAACATTCAGCCTCATGCAGATTTATAAAATTACATAATTTTCATTTGCCCTCCCTTCCCACCCCCTTACCCTCAATGTCAAATGGTCTATTGTAAACAGTGTTTAATATCCCAATCCTCCCTTCTTTATCAGTAAAGATTTAGAACATTTTTTCATATGATTATATATAACTTTAATTTCTTTGTTTGAAAACTGCCTGCTCATGTCTTTTGACCATTTATCAATCTGGGAATGGATTGTTACCATATAAATATGATTCAACTCTTTAAATATTTAAAAAATGAGATCTTTATCAGGACCTCTAGCTGTGAAATTTGTTTTCCAGATTTCTGATTTCCTTCTAATCTTGCCAGCATTGGTTTCATTGGTACAAACCCTTTTTAATTTAATGTTGTCAACATCATCCTTTTTACAATTTATAATGTACTCTATTTCTTATTTGGTCATGAATTTCTCCCCTTTCCATAGATCTAAGAGAAAGAGTATTTATTGATCTGGTATTCTATTTTATTGCCCTTTATGTCTAAATATTATACCCATTTTGTTCTTATTTGGGTATATTGTATGAGATGTGAGTATATGTCTAGTTTTTGACATATTATTTTATGGTTTCTCCAAAAAAATTTGTCAAGTAGTGAATTCTTTATCCAGAATCTAATGTTTTTGGGTTTGACAAACAATAGATTATTAAGTAATTTAGTAAAGTAATTACTAAAGTAATAAAGTAAACTTTATATATATATATATATATATATGTATATATATATATATATATATATATATATATATATATATAAACTTTATATATAAACCATTACTGTATTTCTTAGCCAGTACCAGGTAGTTTTAATGACTGCTACTTTGTAGTACAGTTTTAAATATGATATATCTAGGCTACCTTCCTTTACATTTTTCATAAGTTCCCATGTATTCTTGATCATTTATTGCTCCAGATGAATTTTGTTACTATTTTTCCCCTAGCCTGGTAAAATAGTTACTTGGTAGCTTGAATGGCATGGCAGTGAACAAGAAATTTAATTTGGGTAGAATTGTCATTTTTATTATATTAGCTCAACCTAATCATGAGTAATTGACATTTTCTCACTTGTTTAGATCTGACTTCATTTGTGTGAAAAACATTTTGCAATTGTGTTCATAATTTCTGGGTTTATCTTGGGAGGTAGATTCCCAAGTATTTTATATTGTATCTCTTGCCCTTGGGCTTTGTTGTTCATATGTATAGAAATGCTGATGATTTCTGAGGGTTTTTTAAAAAAATATCCTGTTACTTTACTAAATTTGTTAATTGTTTCAAATAGATTTTAGATGATTTTCTAGAGCTCTCTAAGTATACCATCATATCATTTACAAAGAGTGAAAGTTCCGCACCCTTTTTGCCAATTCTAATTCCATAGCACTTTTTTCTTTCCTTATTTGCTAAAAGTAACATTTCTAATACTATATTGATTAGTAATGGTGATAATGGACATCCTTGTTTCAACTCTGATCTTTTTAGAAATATTCCTAGTTTATCCCCATTACATATAATATTTGCTGAAAATTGTAGACATAAAGGCTTATCATTTTAAGGAAAACTTCATTTATACCTATACTCTCTGGGGTTTTTAATTGAAACAGATGTTGTAATTTGTCTAAGGCTTTTAAAGCATCTATTGAGATAATCATATGACTTCTCTTGATTTTGTTATGAATATGTTCAATTTTCTTGAGTTTGCCTAATATTGAGCCATCAAACTGGTATAAATCCTACTTGATTATGGTTTTATCCTGGTATTATCCTAATAATAGTTTGCTTTTTTAATCCCTTTGCTGAACTTTTATTTAAGATTTTTCTTCAGTGTTCATTAGAGTGATTTGTCTATAATTAATTTTGTTTGTCTTTTTTGATTTTCCTTATTTAGGGGTCATAAAAGGAATTTGACAGAACTCCTTTTTTTCAAAGATCATTTACATGCAATTGAAATTAATTGTTCAATAAATTCTTGGTAGAATTGACTTGTTAATCCATCTGGACCTGGAGACTTGTCTTAAGTTGTTTATTTATGGTTTCTTCAATTTCTTTTTCTGAACTGGGGTTATTTAAGTATTTTATTTCCTCTTCTGTTAATCTAGGTCATTTGTATTTTTGTAATTATTCATTACTTTCACTCAGGTTGTGAAATTTATTGGCTATAGTTGGGCAAAATTGCTCTCAAGTATCTTTTTATTTCATTTTCTCCTCAATGGTGGTGCATTCACCCATTTCATTTTTGACACAGGCAATTTGAGATTATTCCCATTTCAAGCCAGATTATTGTTCTTTTTCATAAAATCTCTTAATTTTATTTGATCAATGATTTATGTTCCATTATTATTTTCTTGGATAAAATAATTGATTATTTCTATGATATGTTGCTTGATCCATTCATTCTTTAAAATTGTTATTTAGTTTCAAATTAATTTTTGGTTTAACTTTACATGATCATTTATTACATGTAATTTTATTTTATCATGGTCTGAAAAGTATTTATTTTTGATTTCTTCCTTTTAGATTTGTATGTAAGGTTTTATGTCTTAGTACATGGTCAATTTTGGTATAACTGACACATACTGTAGATAAAAAAATATGTTCTTTTTTATTCTCATTCAGTTCTCTCCAAAGGTCTATCATATCTAAGTTTTCTAAGATTATATTCATCTTCCTATCTTCTTGTTTATTTTGCTTAGATTTATCTAATTTTGAGAGCAGGAGTTTGAGGTCATCCACTATAATAATTTTGCTGTCTATGTCTCCTTGTAATTCATTCAGCTTCTCCTCTAAGAATTTCTATACTACACGACTAGATTTATTTTTGTTTAATAATGGTATAATTTCTTTGCCTATGGTGTATTTTCAGAAGATTGAGTTGCCTTATCCCTTTTAGTGAAATTTATATTGGCTTTTGCTTTGTCTGAGATCAGGATCACTACCATTGTTTTTTTTTTTTTTACTGCCACTGAAGCAAAATATGTTTTGTTCCAGCCTTTTAATTTTACTTGCTTGTATCTCTCTGCTTCAAATGTGTTTCTTTTAAATAGCATGTCTTGTCTTTCATCCATTCTTTTATATAATTCTGTTTTGTGGGAGAGTGCATTCCATTAGCATTTATAATTGATTATTAAAGCTTAATTTGGTCCATGTTATCCTTCCCTTTTTGAACTTTTCTCTTTATTTTCCTCTTATTTCTCCTCACCAATGTTTTGTCCCCTTTCCCTTTTTACTTTTTATTAATTTTTAACTTTGTCTGCTTTCCCTTATACCTTCAACTTCCCTTTTATCAGTACCTTCTTCCCTTTCTTCCCTTCTCCCCCACTTCCCTGTAGGGTAGAATAGATTCTAAACCCAACAGAAAAGGTATATTGTTCCCTCTTTGGGTCACGTCTATTGAGTAAAATTTACTGAGCGTTCACAACCTCCCTTTTTTTCCCCTCTGCTATAATAGGTCTTTGTGCCTCTTAAGCTGGTGTTGTTCATCTGCTAATGCCTAGTCTTCTCCTATTATAATTCTTATGTTTTTATTGTTTTTATCCCTATCTTATACTTAAATGCCCTTTAAGTATACTTAAATACTTCTTTTATTTGACCAGGACCATTCTCAAAAGTTAGTTGATTGATTGATTAGCAGTCTTGTCTCATAGTCACTAAGTGCTCTCTCCTCTTCTGTCTCCTTAGAAATACACCTCTCAAGAGTCATGAATCACATCAGACTATAATCACTTTATATGTTATCCCTTTTTTTAAGGACTGCCAAGGACACACAGTCCTCATAAGTCAAAGCATCATGCAAAGTTAAATTTTTTCATAGACTTTTTGTACCCAATTCCCCCCACCCCAAACATACTCCCTCCAATAGTAGCCAAAGCATCAAGAAAACCAAATCACTTCATGATGCTTTTATATTCAGTCCCACTACATGTCCTTGTTCTCTCTCTCTCTCTCTCTCTCTCTCTCTCTCTCTCTCTCTCTCTCTCTCTCTCTCCCTCTCTCTATTGTACTCCAATTACAGCCCTACAACACTTCCCAAAGCATGGAGTATACTTTATACTCTCCCATATCCCTTTAGCATGCAAACTATGATACTAAAATCCTCCTTAATCAAAGAATGGATTAAGATGAGATCACATCCTAATCTCTTATTGTCCAACTCTTCTTAGTATGTTCCCAACCTCTGCCCCAATTGTTCTATAAACCTCTAAGTATCTAGTGAAATTAAGTATGTAGAGAGCCTCTGAGTACTAGTACCGGGACATCCTAGAGGTCCTTCAAGAACTTTAGCATTGATTGTAAGGCATGGTAAACACTAGCATAGTATCACCCAACATGCCCTCATCAGAGAAAGTTGTAAATTCTACAATCAAGACAGAATTAAAGTAACTCAAAAGAACCATGAGATACATAAATTTAGAGTAAACACCTCAGGTATTCACCTGGACTATTTGTGCCCACCCTGTGGTAGAGCATTCTAAACTCTTATTGGTCTGATCAGTCATAGTTGAACTCACTGATATAAGTACAATCTTTAACTATCCTAAGATAAATTCAATTCTCAAGAATTACAAGTGTTATATTCCCTTGTTGGGTTGTATACAATTTAATGTTCTTTGTTATGATTTTTTTTCCCTTTTTGATGTACTTTTTATGCATTCCCTGAGTCAGAGTATTTGAACTTCAAATACTCTATTCAGTTCTGGTCTTTTTGTGAAGAAAATTTGGAATTCTCTATTTCATTGAACATTCATCTTTTTCTCTGACAGAATACACTGAATTTTGCAGGGCAGAAAATATTTGGTTGTAATTCAATGTCTTTTTCCCTTTGAAATATGAAAATTCATGCTCTTCTATTCTTCAATGTTGAAGTTGATTAAGTCTTAAGAAATTCGAATTGTGCTTCCTTTGCATTTAAATGCCTTCTTTTTAGCTATTTATAGTATTTTCTCAATTATTTGAGAATTTTAGAATTTAGTTATGATACTCCTTGGAATCTTTATTTGTTTCTGAAGATGTTCTGGGTATTCTTTCAAGTCACATTTTGTCTTCTTGCTCTAGTATTTTTGGTACATTTTCCCTGATAATTTCCTGAAAGATATTTCTTCAGGCTCTTTTTTATCTAGGTTTTCTAGTAGATCAATAATTCATAAATTATCCCTTGTGGATCTATTTTCCAGTTCTTTTGTTTTTCCTAAAAGATAATTTACATTTTCTTCATTATTTTCAGCTTTTTGATTTTGTTTTATGGAATCTTGGTGTCTCATAGAGTCATTAGATTCTATTTGTCCAATTATATGTTTTAAAATTTTATTTTCTTCAATTAGCTTTTGTGTTTCCTTTTCTAGTTGTTAATTTTACTTTTTTGGTGATTTCCATTCCCTTTTTATTGGTCAATTTGAGTTTAGATGAGTTGCATTTTTTTCCAGTTTGTCAATTTTATTTTTGAAAAGTTGCATTCTTGTTCCAGTTGGTTATTTTTGCTTATAAAGGAACCAATTTCTTTGATCAATTTTTCATAATTTTCTTCATGGCTCATTTCTTTTTTCCATTGTGCTTCTGTTTTTTGTTTTTGAAATTGTTTTTTAAGTTCTTCTATGAGGTTTTGGATTTGAGTCCAATTCACAGACATCTTTGATATTTCCTGTGTAGTAATTTTTTTATTTTTTCTTATGTAGTAGCATTTACTTATTTCTATTTGCATATTAGCTTTCTATGTTTGACAATATTTTAGTTTTTATTTTGCTCAGTTTGATTGTTGAGCTCTGCTTTGGACATCTAGGGAACATAGAACCAAACATTTTATTCTGGGGCTGGGGTCTGATACCTGGCTCATTATTAGTCAAGATGTGGCCCTTAAAGAGGTTTGTTTCCTCCTTTATGTAGAGGCTCTATCTTTGCAATGGTTTGTTCCCAACCTAGCCTTGTCTTTTCCCCCAGTGTTCCCAAGCATCAGACTTTGTCTATGGTTGGAACTCTCCCTGTTGTCTTGCTATCTAGCTTCTGGGACCTCTGCTGCTGTCTAGCAGCTCTACCTGGACTGCACTGTGTATTAAAGATTCCTACTGACTTTCTGACTCTCCCATCAAACTATTTTACTTCCTCTTTTCCCCAAAGAGAGAGACATTCAATGAAAATACTACATGATGTCTACAGTTGCAAATATGTTTCAATCTTTATTTTCTGCTTTCTTTTTCATATCATAGCAAATTCCAGAATTATCAACTAAAAGAAAAATACTGTAAACAGCCAAAAAGAAACAATACAATCAGAATTACAAAGGAACTATTACTGGAGGCCTGAAATATCATATTCTGTAGACAAAGGCTCTTGGATTACAAATAAGAATGAACTACCCTGAAAAATTCAGTATATTGCTGACAGGCAAAAAGACTGATTTTTCAATGAAATAGAGCACTTCCATAATTTGCTAATAAAAAGTCCAGAACTAAATAGAAAATTTGATCTCAAAATACAAGAGTTCAGAACTACATAAGAAGTTAAATGGAAGGAAGAAAAAACTCTGGTCAAGAATATTCAACTGTAGGGGCGGCTAGGTGGCGCAGTGGATAGAGCACCAGGCCTGGAGTCAGGAGTACCTGAGTTCAAATCTGGCCTCAGACACTTAGTAATTACCTAGCTGTGTGGCCTTGGGCAAGCCACTTAACCCCATTGCCTAGAAAAAACTTAAAAAAAAATATTCAACTATATACATCCCTCTAAGAGAAGATAACACTTGTAACTCTTGAGAATTTTATTTCTTATAGGAAAATTAAAGGATTAAAAATAGTTGAAGGGATTATGCTTAGAGGACATGAGTATAAATGAGACAAGAAGTGATATTGATTATGAGGTTGGTATTTCCTAAAGAAACAGAAAGAGTGAGAGTACTCAGACACTCTATATGTAATTAAATCATGAGGTGACCATATTTTACTAGATACTTTGGTAGATTATATTAATCAGATTAAAGGTTATACATTTTATCATTTTTCCTAAAGTCAACATTTAGTTTTATTTCTAGATGAATGGTTTTCTTACTTTTAATTTTAATAAAATTTCCTTTTATTTTCAGTTCTCCTAATTTGGTATTTATATTTGGAGATTTTTAATTTGTTCTTTTTATAGATTTTTTAATTGCACGCCAAGTTCACTGATCTCCTCTTTATTTTATACATATAGCATTTATAGTTGCAAAATTTCCCCTTAAAACTACTTTGGCTGTATTCCAAAAATTTTGGTATGATCTATCATTGTTGTTTTTGTCTTGGATGAATGTTGGTCATTTCTATGATTTGTAGAATCTAATCATTCTTTAAAAGTTTATTACTTAGTTTATAGTTAATTTTTTGTTCATATTTACATGGTCGTTTTAAATGTAATTTTATTGCATCATGATATGAAAAGCATGCTCAATGTTTCTGCATTTGATTATAAGGTTTTTATGTCTTAGTAAAAGATCAATTTTGGTATAGTTGCCATGTACTGAAGAGAAAAATGTATATTTCTTTCTATCACTATTCACTTTTCTCCAGAGATGTAGCATATTTAAAATTTTTAAAATATTATTCACCTTAGCATTCTTCTGATTTATTCATTTATTTGTTTGTTTGTTTTTTTGCAAGGCAATTGGGTTAAGTGGCTTGCCCAAGGCCACACAGCTAGGTAATTATTAAGCGTCTGAGGCTGGGTTTGAACTCAGGTACTCCTGACTCCAGGGCCGGTGCTCTATCCACTGCGCCATCTAGCTGCCCCCAATTTATTTTCTAGTTAGATTTATCTAATTCTGAAAGGAAGGATGAGGTCCCTCATGATTATAATTTTGCTATATCTCCCTATAATTCATTTAGCTTCTCCACTAAGAATTTGGATGCTATATCACTTGGTGCATATATATTTAAAATGGTTTTATTTCTTTGCCTATGGTGCCTTTTAACAAGCTACAGTTCGCTTCCCCATCCCTTTAAATGAGCTCTGTTTTTGCTTTTGCTTTGTCTGAGATCAAGATTACTACCACTGTTTTTTTTTACTTCTGCTGAAGTATAATATATTTTACTCCAATTTGATCTTTGCTTCTATTCTTTGTGTATTGCTCTGCTTCAAATGTATTTCTTGTAAGCAACATATTATAGGATTCTCATCTTAAATTCATTCTTCTATCTTTTGTGTTATGGAAGAGCTCATCCCATTCACAGTTAAAATTACTAACTCCATGCAATATTTCCTCTTTTATTTTCTTTTTTCTTTCCCCTTATCCCTCCTCATCAGCTTTGCCCCCTTTCCTCTTTACCTTTTCTTTTAAATTTTTACTTCAACTTTACTTTTACTGTCACCTTCCCTTTTATCAGTTCCTTCTTCCTTTTCCTTTCCCTTTCTTCTACCCCCCCCAATACTTTCCTGTAGGGTAGGATAGGTTTTTTAATATTCTTATTGGAAATATATATTATATTCTCTCCTTGGGTCAAATATATTGAAAACAGGATTTACTCTTCCCTTTTCACATCTATTATATTAAGTCTTTTGCCTCTTTCTGTGGTATTATTTATTCTCTAATGTCTAGCCTCTTTTTTCTAGATTTTTTCATTTGCATGGCCAATTCATTGATCTCCTCTTTTTCTAGTTTGGTCATATAAGCATTTAAAGATATAAAATTTCATCTAAAAACTGCTTTGGCTTCATCTCATACTTTTTGGTATATTGTCTCATTTTTATCCCTCTCTTGGATGAAATTGCTCATTATTTCTATGATTTCATGTTTGCTTCACTTAATTAAAATTTGATTATTTAATTTTCATCTAAATTTTATTTTATCTTTTCGTGGTTATTTATCACATGTACTTTTTTATTGAACGTATTATTTCTGCTCTTCTGTATTTGATTGTTATATTTTTATGCCCTAGTACATGGTCAGAAAAAAAAATATTCCTTTCTAGCTTCATTAAATTTTCTCCAGAGGGCTATTATATATATATATATATATATATATATATATATATATATATATATATATATATATATATATATGTTTTCTAAGATTCTATTCATCTTCTTAACTACTTTCTTGTTTATTTTGTGGTAAGATTTATCTGTTTCAGAGAGAGGGAGGTTGAAGTCCTCCATGATTATAGTCTTGTGGTATATGTCTCCCTGCAATTTATTTAGCTTCTCCTCTAAAAATGTGGATGCTATACCACTTAGTGCATATATGTTTAATATTGATATAACTACTTTGTTAATGGCACCTTTTGTGCAAGGCAATGGGGTTAAGTGACTACTCCAAGGTTATACAACTATGTAATTATTAAGTGTCTGAGGCCAGATTTGTACTTAGGTATTCCTGACTCCAGGACCAGTGCTCTATTCACTGCACCACCCAGCTGCCCTTATGGTACCTTTTAAAAAGACAGTTTCCCTTCCTAATTGTTTTTTTATACATTTTTTGTACAAGTGATTTTTTATACATTACTAAAATATATTTGTTCAAAAGTAAACATAATACCCCCTCTCCCCCCCCCCCCAAGAATAGACCCTCATGAGAAATAATATAAAAGAAAGAGAGTCTGTGTTCTGTCACCATCAGCTCTATCTTGGGTGGATCACATTCTTTATGATAAGTCCATCACAAAAGCTACTTTCATATTTTTCCACCATTGCCATCGCTGATTGCAACTCCCTCCATCCATACCTCCCCACTATCATATAGAATATTTTCTATCTCCTTTCACTCTGTCCTTCTTCCAAAATATGCTCTACGATAGCTTAGTAGCACAGCAGACTGATCACTGGTCCTGGGGCCAAGAGGCCCTGAGCCTACCTACCAACCCGGAAACCCAGCAACCACCCAGCCCTGTGAGCCCAGACAGGCTACCCAATCCCAGCCCCTTTCAAGAAGTAAAAAAAGAAAATGTGTTATATATGACCACTCACTCCCACAATCCACCCTCTCCTCCATCACCCACATCCCCCCTCTTCCACCCTTTCCCCCTTCTCTCCTTTTTATTCTTGATTTTTATACCCTATTGAGTGTGTATGCTGTTTCCTCTCTGAGACATTTCTGATGAGAGTGAAGGTTCCCTCATTGCCCATCACCTTCCCCCCTTCCAAATGATTGAAATAGCTCATTGCAAAAATAAAATTATATAAAATATCTTAACCTATTCCACCTCTCCTTTCTCTTACTCCCAGTAAATTTCCCTTTTAGCCATTGACTCCATTTTTACAATATATTATTTCTTCATATTCAGCTGTCTCCTGTGCTTCATCTATAAAAGCTCCTTTTACCTGCTCTATTAAGTAAGATGTTTCATATGAGTATTATCAGTATAATTTTTCTATGCAGGAATACATGCAGTTCATCATCATTAAATCCCTCATATTTGAAGATCAAACTTTCTGTTCAGGTCTGGTCATTTCAACAAGAACAATTGAAATTCCCCTGGTTCATGGAAAGTCCATCTTTTCCCCTGGAAAAGGATGTTCAGTTTTGCTGGGTGGTTGATTTTTGTTTGCATTCCAAGCTCTTTGTTCTTTCAAAATATTATATTCCAAGTCCTATGAGCCCTTAATGTAGTTGCTGCTAAGTCCTGTGTGATCCTGACTGCAGCTCAATGATATTTGAATTGTGTCCTTCTGGCTGCTTGTAATATTTTCTCTTTGTCTTGGGAGTTCTGGAACTTGGTTATAATATTCATGGGGATTGTTTTTTTTAATCTCTTTCTGGTGAAGATTGATGGATTCCTCTCAATTTCTATTTTGCTCTCTGCTTCTAAGATATCTGGGTAAATTTCCTGTAGGAATTCTTTAAAAATGAGGTCAAGGATCTTTTCCTGATCATGACTTCCAGGTATCCCAAAAAATTTTAAATTATCTTTCCTGGATTTGTTTTCCAGATTAGTTGCTTTTCCAATGAGATGTTTCACATTTTCTTCTAATTTTTAATTCTTTTGGTGTTGAAATATTGTGTCTTGAATTCTTGCATGGTCATCAGCTTCCTTTAGCTCCATTCTACATCTGAGGGATTTGTTTTTCTCAGAGAGCTTTCTTATCTCCTTTTCCATCTGGCCAGTTCTGCTTTTTAAAGCATTCTTCTCCTCAATAACTTGTCGAACTGTTTTATCTATTTGACATATGCTGATTTTTAACATGTTATTTTCTTCAGCATTTTTTTGACCTCCTTGACTAAGCTGCTGACTTCTTCTTCATGTTTTTCCTGCATCTGTCTCATTTCTTTTTCCAATTTTTCTTCTGTCTCCCTTACTTCATTTTCAAATTTTTTTTTGATCTCTGTCATGGCTTGAGACCAACTTCCATTTTTCTTTGAGTCTTTAAGTGCAGGAACTTGTATTTTTTTAGCTTCAGATTGAATATTTTGATCCTTCTTGGGATCATAGAAAATATATTTCTCAATGGTGTTCCTCCTTTTTCCTCTGTTTACTCATTTCTTCAGCCTGCACCTGGTTTGGGGGTGCTTCCTGAGCTTTTGAGTATTATTGGGACATCCCCTCACAAGGATCTCAATGTGTGAGGCTCTGATTGCCCTCCTGGTCTGTGAATGACCACAAGCACACCCCTCTGCCACGGGGTTGAGTTGCGGGTGCTGTTCTATGAGGGGACTAGACTGAGATCAGGAAACTGAATGTGGTCAGACCCTAGAGTCCTGTTCCAGGTACAGAGGACAGACCTCAGCAGTCTCTCCTACCTACCTTTGGTGGGCTGACCAGTTAGGACTCAGTTGCCTTGGGGCTCCTACTTACCCTCTTTGCCTGCTTCCATTTCCTGGATGGGGCTGCTGTGGCCACTGTTGCTGCACTGACCTCCCTGACTGCTGCAACCTCCCTGAGGGCCTGGACTTTGTTTGCTTGCTCTGGCAGAGGTCCCCTGCTGATCCTCCTAGTTGTGCCCAGTGCTCCCTAGGGTGCAGGTCAGGAAATTGACCCTGCTGCTATGAGCCGTGGCTCTCAGGTGCCCTGGGGCTGCCTCCCAGAATCTGAAGTTTCTTAATTCTGGCAGGCTACCATTCTAACCCCCGTGGAGCAGATCCTTACCACTATTTTCCAGGTTACCTTGGTCTGGAGAATTGCCTCACTGAATCTTTCTCTAGGTTCTGTCTCTCAAAAATTTAGTTAGAGACATAATTTTATGGTTTTTGAAATATTATGGAGAAACCACCTAGGAGAGGCTCTTTTCCTATTGCCATCTTGGCTTCGCCTCCTAATTCTTTATAATGAGATCGATTTTCTCTTTTGTTTTGTATGAGATCAAGATTGCTATCCTTATGTTTTTACTGATGTTGAACCATAATATATTTTCTTTCTCTGCTTCAAATGTGTTTCTTATAAGCAACATATTGTAAATTACTGCTAGCTCCTATTTTATGAAAGAGTTCATTCCACTCACATTTATAGTTAAGATGACTAATGCTATATTTTCTTCCTTTCTATCTTTCCCCATTTATTCTTTTCTCTTTTCCCTTATTCCTCTTTCCCCCTCTAACTTTTTTTTAATTTTAACTATACATTTCCTTTTATTTCATCTTCCCTTTTATAGGTCACTTCTTCCTATTCTTTCCCTTTCCCCCTCTACTTCCCAATAGGGTAGGATTGATTTTTTTAAAATTTCTTTCACCAAGGTGCTGATTTGGTTTTCATGAATTTTCTGCATTGTTCTCATTTCTCCTCCCAAGTTTTCCTCCATCTCCCTTAATTACTTTTCAAAATCTTTTTTGAGCTCATCCATAGTCTGAGCCATTTACTATTTATCTTGGAGATTTTGGATATGGAAGCTATGATTTTGTCATCATCTGAGTATGTGTTTTGATCTTCCATGGGACTAAAGTAATTTTCTAGGGTCAGATTCTTCTTTTTCTGTTGTTTACTCATTTCCTCAGCCCAAGACTAATTTACAGCACTTCCAAGGTTTTGGACATTTTTTGGGGGGGGGGTACAACCCACTGAGACCTTTATTCCTCCAAGGTCTTATGCTCTCTTGCCTGTGTTTTGATATGTAGATGAACACAGGGCTCCCCTCTGCCCTGGAGCTATAAGTGACCCTGCTATCTTAGTATGAAAGGCTAAACTGCATCCTGGATCTGAGTGTGGGTAAACAGCATAGTCCTGCCCCAAGGAGAGCAGAGAGATTTCTGCAGTCTCCCCTTACCCCCTTACTATCTGTGGGCTGTGCTCTGGAGGTGCAGACTGTTTCCCCCCCACCATTCTCACTGCAGTTTCTGCAGCCAGTGCTCCTCAATCCACACTCATTCTGGTGCAGCAGAGTTCTGTCATGGCCCCTTCAAGCTGTTTCCAATGATCCCTGGACTGGGCTGTGCTGGGCTCTGCTGAGTTGAGGCCAGGGTTTTTCCCCAACTCCTGGTCCTGGTGAAACACACATTTCCCACAGAGTTTCTAAGCTATCTTGGACTGACAAAATGTATCACTCAGTCTTTCTGTGGGTTCTGCCCCTCTAAATTTTGTCTAGAGTCATAATTTGATGGCTTTTGAAGTTTTTTGGAAAAGGAGTTCCTGGGAAATGCTGCCTTCATGCTGCCATCTTGGCTCCTCCTGATCAGTAGGCTAGATTTTTAAACCCAATTGGAAATATATGCTATTCCCTCTTTGGGTCAAATTTGTTGGGGGTAGGATTTTCTAATTGTTCACACCCTTCCTTCTTTCCTGTTACTATAATAGGTCTTTGTGCCTTTTGACTTGATGTTATTTATCCTCTACTGCCTAACCTCCTCTTAGTATATTTCTTTTCATGTCTTTATTGTTTTAATCCTGTCTTGTACCTACAACTCCTCTGTCAACATATATCCTTTATATTTGTCCTGATAAAAATAGCTTTCTCAAGGACTAATTAATTGATTGATTGATAAGCACCATTGTTTCATAGTTACTGTCTAAATATACTACCCTCTTTTGTCTCATTAGAAATATACTCCTCAAGAGTCATAAATAGCATCAAAGTATAATCAATTTATATCACATTCTCTTTTCAAGTATCTTTTATGTACATACAATCCTCATAAGATGAAATATCATGTAAAGCAAAATCACTTAATGAATGATTTTTGTCCTCCCTAAGTACATTCCCTCTGATTCTAACTAAAGTATCAAGTAAAGAAAAATTGCTTTATGATCTATTTCTGTACTGTCCCTCTAAGTACACTCTCTCCCTCTGCCCCTAGAGTATTCCCAACTATAGATCTACAATCCTTGTTAACTAAAGTATGGAATAAGGCAAGATCATTCCATAATCTAATTATGTCCAGCCCTTCTAAGTACATTTTCTCCTTCTGCCCTTTTGTACTACAACTCTTATTAATTAAACTATCTAGTAAAGTAAGATCACTTAAAGATTTAATTATGTAATTTCTGTCCCTATCTCTGCCTCTATAGGAAATATTACTGTCATAATCAACATTGCTTCAGGATTCATTTATATCCATATCTTCTAAGTACAATCCCTCCAACTATATTTAGCCCTCACTAACTGAGTTATTGGTTAAATGCTCAACACTTTTGTGGTCATCTTATACTTATACCATTTTTTAAAGTATATTTATTTTAACCATCCTAAGAGAAATAAAATTCTCAAGACTTCCAAGTTATTACCTTCCCTTTTAGCAATGTATACAGTTAAATGTTCTTGACTAGCATTTTCCATTTATCTTTTTATACATTTCTTGAATTTTTCATTTGAACATCAAATTTTCTGTTCAATTCTGGTCTCTTTATCAGAAAAGTTTGAAAGTACTCTATTTCATTGAAATTCATCTTTTCTCCTATCAGAATATATTGAATTTTACAGGGCACTTAATTCTTGGTTGTAATCCAAGGTCCTCTGCCCAGCAGAATATCATATTCTAAGGCTCTCAAGCTTTAATGTTGAAATTTTGTAGTCCTGAGTAATTCTGATTGTGAATCTTTGGTATTTAAATCACTTTTTTTTGATGCTTACAGGATTTTCAACTTTAGCTGAGAATTCTGGAATTTGGCTCCAATATTTCTCTGAATTTTTATTTTAGGGTCTCCTGGAGATATTTTGGGAATTCTGTCAATGATAATTTTGTCTTCTTGTTCTAGGGTATAAAGGCATTTCCCATGATAATTTCCTGACAGATATTTTCCAGATTCTTATTTGGACCCAGCCTTTCAGGTAATTTATTTATAATTTATCATAATTATTTGTAATTCATAAATTATGTCTCCTGGATCTATTTTCCAGGTCATTTTTTTCCTAAAAAGTACTTTATATTTCCTTCAATTTTTTCAGCCTTTTGGTTTTGTTCGTTGGAATCTTTATGTCTCAAATAGTCATTATGTTCAATTTGTCTAATTCTGATTTTTAGGTTTTTAATTTTCTTCCATTAGCTTTTTCATTTCCTTTTCCAGTTGACTGATTTTACTTTTTGTTTATTTATGTTCCTTTTCCATTTGTTCATTTTTACTTTTAAAGGAGTTTAAAGAACTTCTTCATAATTCTCCTGCCTGGCTTTCATTGCTTTTCTCATTTTTCTCTTTTCTCTTTTTTGGTTTGTAAAATCATTTTTGAACTCTATCAAGAGGTCCTGTTAAGAGTTGAGTCCAATTCATAACATTTCTTTGAAACTTCATGTAGGCCCTTTGTCACTCCTTTCCTCTTCTTTGTTGTCATTTTTATTGTCCATCTCAGAATATCTGTCCTTGATTAGCCCTCTTTTGTCCTTTTGTTCATTTTGATAGTTGGACTATGCTTCTGAGGTATAGGAAATACAGTCCCTAGTTTTTTGTGTGGGGGTCAGATCTGGAACCTGGTTTATCACTTGCATAGGCAGTGGTTTGTTCACTCCTTTAGGGTTGCCTTGGTAATCTCCTTGCCTTTGGCTTTGCCTATGCAACAGTTTGTTCCTTGTATTAGTATAGCCCAACACAGTCCCATCTGTCAAAGCAACACTCCTTTGCGTGCTTGAATTGTATCTGCCAAGCTAAGTTTGGTACCCTTGCTGCTGACCCACTGCAACAATGGCTTCCTGAAACTTGAACTGAGCTTGTCTGTGACTAACAGTGCCTACCCCCATGTTCTGCTGGGTTATGTTCCCTATCTACACAGGTGAAACAGTCATTTACTGATGCTCCTTAATATCTTGAGTTGAGAACAAGTTTTTACTCTTTTTTTTGTGGGACCTGTTGTTATAGGGTCTGTGTAAAGGCTTAATTCAAAGTTATTTTGGGGAAAACTGCAGGAGCTTCCTAGCTCTAGGTCACCATCTTGACTTTGACCTTCATTTTTTTTTTTGCTTTTTTGAGTATTTTTTTCTTTCTTTTTTATTGATATTTTATTTTTCCAAATATCATAATGCCTACGTACATTTTTAAGTTACAAAATTTCCTTCCACTTTCCTCCCTCCCCTGAGCAGCAGTCAGGTTAATATTTTACATACACATTTGTGTTAAACATGTTTGCAGATTAGTCATTTTCAGTATGAGGAATTAGGATTAATGGAAAGAAATACATAAAACATATTTTTTAAAAAGTGAATGTAGTGTTTACAAGATCCTGAAGGATTTTTTATGTTTTGCTTTTTTTTCTTTCTCTGGATGGTGATAGCTGGTGGTCTAATAGGGTTGTTCTAGCTCTCTGAACTATGGAAAGCAGCTGCATCCATCAGGGTTCATCATCTCACAATCTTGTTAATTGCATGCATCGTTCTCTTGGTTTTGCTCCCTTTGCTCAACATCATAGCCTGTAATTTATTCCATATTTCTCTAAAGTCCAAGCATTTATGGGTTCTAATAGAACAATGGTATTCCATAATATCCATGAACTATAACTTGTGTAACCATTCCTCAATTGATGAGCATCTCAATTTCCAATTCTTTGTTATTCCAAAAAGAGCTGCTATGAACATTTTGGAACATATGGAACTTTCCCAACTTTTATTATTTCTTCTGGATTTAGGTCTAATATTTTGGAACATATGAAACTTTTCCCAATTTTTATTATTTCTTCTGGATTTAGGTCTAGCATTGGAATTATTGGGTCAAAGGGTATGAACAGTCTTATTGCTCCAAAGAGCAATAGTTCCATATTGCTCTCCAGAATGGTTGGATCAGTTCATATCATTCCTTCATTTTTAAAGAGGACCAATGACCTTAAGGGCTATTATCTTTACTTTCATATAAACTAGATTTAAGTGGGAGAAAGTTGAACAAGTCATCACTCTCCCTTTCTCAGTCATCAAAGTCTAGTGTCAAGAAACAAGTTAAGATGAATGGAGATGACCCAGGATGCAGTGGATGGCCTTGGTGTCTGAGTTTTCTGAACAAACTAAATGCTGTACAGAACCAGCTTCAGCCAACTTTATGACCACTGGAATAAACTGTTCTCATCTGCCCATGACACTTGAGGTAGTCTTCATATACTAGGTATAGACAAGACCCTAACTCCTAGACACATTTGAGATTTGTCAGTTATCTTCATCCTTTTTAATCTCCCTGCTGAGCTGATTTTGCCAGGGTGTGACTGTTGCACATGCTACAGCTTCTTGGAGACACAGGTAAGAGTTTAGTGAAAGGTGGACACCAAAGATATATGAACATCCCTGAAATGAACTTAGCAAGCACTCACACCTTAGCTGCTAATACTCACTGAACACAACATAAACCCCATTTAGAGTTGTAGATAACTGTCCAAGACTATAAGTTGTAGAAAAATGTGCCAGTCTTCATTGGTAGATGAAGTTTCCTTACCCTGGAACTCTCTATACAAATGAAATCTTTGGAACTGCTCTTACTTAAATGAAATGTTACCAAGAAGACACCCAATTTCAAGAAGTTAGTACTTTTAATTTAGATATTTAATTGATTTGTTTAATTTCTCCTGAATACCTTTGATGACAGAGATACTTTCATAATTATTTGTAACATATCAGATGTTTATATATCATAGCAGGTAAAAAGCAAATATTCATATAAACTCATTTTGAATAAACAAAAACAAGTGAACTCTGCTTTCTACCAATATTTCTCACATTTATGGAAGTGAAAAGTTAGAGTGAGAGTCACTTAAAAATATACTATATATGGGAAGAAAGAAAGGTAAGTACTCTTTCTAATCCACTTCTCACTCTGCCTGCCAAATTCTGTTTCTCTACCCAAACTTCATTCTATACACTGTCTATTTCAAGAATATTTTGTTAATTTTGGAGGAAAATCAAGATTCATATAATATCATTAATATGTCATTTAGTTGATGACTGTCTTTTTTTCCTTCAAGTTACAACTTTGACATAGTGTATATGAAAGTTCTACAGCAAAATGCTTTTTCACTTAGTCAAAAAGCTTTTGTAGTTATTGTTATTTTTGTTAATTTTTTCAGACTAGAGTTTAAAGAAAAATTTTAAGTTATGATTTTAGTTCATTTACCTATACACCACTGAATTTGAATATGGATACAACATTTCTTAGTTATCCCATAGTTCAACTCTCTCGTGAGAGGAGGATAGTATTTTATCATTCCATTTGTAGGGACCTAGATTGTGTATTGAAATGGATCGTAATTTGTTGGCTTCTTAGGTTTGTTTTCATGTCCATTATTTAATTCATGGTATATATTGTGTGACTTCTGCTTGTGTGCATCCAATTTTTAGCACAAATAGTTAATTCAAACTGAATGCTGACAAAGATGGACATGATTCATTTAATAAAAAGGATAAATCAAACAATTTGTTGAAGGAAAGTTGAACCAAATTTTCTTTTTAGTAGCCATGTCATCTGTTAGCTATTAGCATAATACTATTGAAGAAAAGTACAGAAAACTCTCTTATTTGAATGCAATATATTACTTCACTTCCTTCACAAGACACTGAAGCAGCCAAAACAATGACTATATCTTTAGACATTGATATCCTGTGTTATGAAGATTAAGTAATCTCAAGCTCTGTCTCTATCTAATTCAATAAGTACAATTGCTAATTAAAATTCCAGGTTAAACCAGTTGGATGAACTTATCTATGGTAGATGACACTAAAAATTAAATATGCAAATCATTATTTATCCTTCAAGACTATTCAAATGCCCAGGGCATTCTTAGGAAGAAAAATAATTTCTGAGAAGGGGGACTTGTAGTAAGATCTCATAAGTAATATATTTTCTTTTACAAATCAAAAGCCAGGAAGGGAATTGAAGCAAATATTTATACAAAAAAAGCAAAAATTGTTTAGTCACCAGGATAAAATCTCTTCATTCCCCCCCTTTCCTTTTGTGTGTATTGATTGAGTAATTATAATTAGTATTTTGGGGGGGGGGGGGCTAAGGCAAAGAGGTTAAGTGACTTGCCCAAGGTCACATAGCTAAATAAGTATTAAGTGTCTGTGGACTATTTGCACTCAAGTCCTGCTGACTCCAGGATAGGTGTACCACCTACCTTCCCCAATTAGTAATTCTTTACCTTAACATATAGACCATGACAAAAAATTTTAAGGTTAAAATGGTACTAAGACTATGGAGACACTCCATATCTCCTACAATTAGGACTGTTTAAAACTAAATTAATGTGCTTAGAGGTTGTTTTTGAATCTAAATACTCTTAATTGTTTTTCAAATGGGAGAATTAGTGATAGAAAGGGAATTTGACATATTTTTCAATCTCTTCAATTTACAACTAGAAAAAGGGAGGTGCAAAAATGTCAAGTGATTTGTCCAAATTCAAAGAGGCAGAGATGACAGAACAAAGATACAAACCATTCACTTTCAGTTTCAAATCACTGAATATTCCACTATATTAAGACACCTCAATTGTATGAGTTAGTGCAACTAGGTGGTACAGTGGATTGGTTGCTTCATGTCAGGAAGACATGAAGGAAATTAAGCCTCAAATATATCCTAACTGGACAAGTTACTTTTTTTTTAACAAGGTAGTGGGGTTAAGTGACTTGCCCAAGGTCACACAGCTTAGTAATTATTAAGTGTCTGAGGCTGCATTTGAACTCAGGTCCTCCTGATTCCAGGGCTAATGTACTATCCATTGTGCCACCTAGCTTCCTCCTGGGCAAGTTACTTTTAACCTTGCTTGCCTCAGTTTCCAAGCTATAAAATGAACTGGAGAAAGAAATGGTAAATGTAGTATTTTTGACAATAGCAAAGAGTGACATGAAGTCAAACACAACACAAAAACAACTGAAACAACAAACAACTGAAAAACATATGCAACATTCTCTCTCTCTCTCTCTCTTTCTCTCTCTCTCTCTTTTTAAAATACTTACTTTATCTATTTTATTATTTTATCTATTATCTATTAATCTATTAATTCTATTTTAGAATATTGTATTAGACAAACATAAGAGATAAGACAGATATTTTGAGAACAGACCTTCTTTACTTTAAAAAATACACTTTTTAAAAATAAAGGTAAGAAATACATGATCACAAAGTGCAGCTTAGGAAAATTAACAACTTACTTTTTTATTTTCTATGGAATAATTTCAGTTTAATTATATTAATACCTTAGCTCATGATGGATATAGAAAATTGTTGACCATTTACATTGGAATAGATCTTATAAAATTATTTTTCTAATGAAAATTCCTCATTTTATACATGAAGTATCTATGTTGCAGAGCAGAAAATATCTTTTCCAAGTTGCATAATAAATGAGTGAAAATTAAGATTCAAATAGTCACTATTGCAAAACACTTTTCTCATAATAAACCTGTGAGGGAGTTATCCCAGTGAATGTCCCTCTTCCATTTCAAAATTAGGAATATATTGAACAAGATGATGATATTTATCTTTTGTTCTTGAAGAAGACCATGACAACAGGGAAGAGATGCCATGACAAGCACAAGAATTTGACTTGAATGAGGTGAGTATTAGTTAACACTCTCACTTTCTCCTCCAGATCCACCTGGTTCCAGATAAGAATCAGGACAACTAAGGAAGGCCCTGGATGTGAGACAATCTGGGTTAAGTGACTTGGCCAAGGTCGCACAGCTAGAAAGTGTCAAGTGTCTAATAATGGATTTGAACTCCCATCCTCTTAAATCCAAGGTCAGTATTCTATTCACTGTGCCTTCTAGTTAAATGTCAGAGTGGAGAAATGTCTATTCTCAGGTCATTTGGCTATTACTTTCAAAACTTTCTCTTCAACTCAGATCTTTAAGTTCCATCAAAAATTTGGTTTTTCTACTCAGCTTGGCTTTAGAAGATAGCACAAATAGAGTTAAGTTTCATATATATATATATATATATATATATATATATATATATGAGTTATTAAACCTTTTTGTGATCAAAGTTCAAATTTTTAAGTCAACGTAGCTGTCTAGCATATATGTTTGATTTATTGTCATAAATGACAATGGGGACATTTTTATCCTTTGAAGAGGGAGATAAATATAAAAAGAGTGAAAATTAGACTGGAAGTCAGTCTACTCTGAAGTAATCTGGTTTGGGGTTAGCAAAAGCAGTGGGGCCAAGACAAACTTTAATTCATAATCATATGGAAAGACTAGGAAAAATCTTAATATTTAGAAAACAAAAAAAAACAGAAAATAGAATCTAGTCAGATAATTCTGCAAGCATGGGAAGAACAAGATACAAGAAAAAAAATAGTAAGGGATCAAAAACAAGGGCCTGAGAAACAAGGTTCAGGAAGATGATCAAGAGGAGTAGGCTACAAGACAAAAGAATCTAGTGAAGTATTCTGAGCAGCTGGTATGTAGTACCAGAAGTCAGAAAGACAGTGACTATAGAGTCAATTCCTTAATTCAATTTATGAAGTTTTTTGAGTTTCTTATTTAAGAAAAGAGTGCTTAAGGGTAGGCTGTGTAAGGGATGTAGAAGGAGGCTAACCACTTCACTGAAAGACCCTAATGCATGGAATTTTCCCATCACCAAGGTTTTCCAGTCATTACTTTTATTTTCCTTCTGGGTACGACCAGGTATGACCTCCTTTGGTCATTCCCTCAGCTCTACTGCTACAGAGATTTCTCTGCATATGTGTAGGTGGGTAATCAAAGGAGAAAGCATACAGGAAAAGCATACATATGTGTTGCATATGTGTTGTGTGTGTACCTGTGTGTGTGTATAAAATAGAGAAAGCTGTATTGGGTGATAAGACAGATTTGATAGACTCAAAAAAGTTTTTGAATGGTTATACAAAGAGCAAATTTGCTAAGCATTCCACAGATCTATCTTTGGGATAGTGTAAATTTATAATAATTTTTATTGGCTTAGATCAAATGTTCAAATGATGGAAGGCAAGAAAGATTAGCTCTATTAATGGATGATGAATTAGAGATTTTAAAAGATCTCAACAATATAGAAAAAAATTGAATATAATATAAAGATGTATAGTGTTATCCTATAATAAGATGATAATAAATTGTTATTCAGTTACCCCATTTGGGTAGTAGACAGAAATATTGGAGTGCTTTGCCATTTTCTTCTTCAGCTTACTTTAGAGATGAGAAAACTGAGGTAATCAACATTAAGTGACTTATCCAGGGTCACATTACTATGTCAACAGAGTTGAACTTTTTCATAAATACTATTAACAGTTCTTCCATCCCATTGAACTGGAATCTGGATGCAACTTCCTTTGGAAGGCCATGAAACCTGGAACAGCTCCATTATTGCTTCTGATGAGCCAGGTATCCTCTTAGGGCTGCCATTATTGGATATTTTCTTAGTCTTTTTTTAAGCTCATCTTCCTCTATACCCTTTCCAACTATTTAACTGGCCACAAGACCACACTTCAATTTACATCTAATCATGTACAAATAGATCTAAGTTATCTTGATATCTGTATAAGCATTTCACTCTGAACCAGACTTACAGAGACCATCCTTCCTCTCATATCAGTGATCCACTAAACTTGGAACTTTTCCCTCAGGCCAAATTTAAGTAACCCATTATATCTACCTGACCCAAGACCATGCTTCACATCCCATAAAGTCATCCACCACTTAATTACAATCCCTAATAATTTCAATTGTTATAGTCTCTATTGCTTTAAGGCTTCCATTCCTTTCATTCTGTTTATATATTTATTTTCAAATCACACTCTCCTGCTCTATATATTTCTAATAAATATTTATTGCTGGTATTACCGACTGCCCTGCAGCTGTAAGTACACAACCCTACTTCAACTTCCAATGCAGTCTAGGAGCTATAATTAAATCAATGCTAATATTGCT